>NC_053494.1:77516480-77788980 GCF_905171775.1 Rana temporaria | reverse complement strand
GAAGGGAAGACATACCCCATTGGTAAGGCCGAGTTAAAGTTGGGAAATTTCAATCATCAACTCAGTTATTGAGATCCTTGCTTGGTTGGACAGGAGCATGGGTAGGTTAAGCTAATAATAATGCTTGTTACAGGTTGACAAGATGTTGTGTTTGAGAGGTCACACATTAATTAAGATTAAGGATACAATCTCAAATGAGGCTACAATGTGGCCTAGCATTTAACTCTCATGGGGAATCTCATTGTGGGATGTCTCCTTGACCATTTCCCATGCATGAGCTCAGAGAATTTTCAACTCTGGAAGGAACATTTTTCCTTGAGATGTGTTCATGACTTGTCCCAAAAAAGGTGAAAACAAGACTGACAAAATAATTTGTTTAAATGTATTGCATAACTAAAAACCTGGAGCATCTGAATTGCTTTGTGGAGTTTTGCAGATAGCTGGAAAGTAGATATGTCCTTCAGGAAAAGGTTGTCCAGATAATCTGTGACTTGGATGCCCTGGCTTCTGAGATGGGCGAAAAGAAATACTAGGACCTATAGAACCAACCCTCTGTGTAAAATTTTGGAATTTGAAGGTATTTGTTGAAGTATTGTATGTCCCAAATTCGACAAATATTCCCATTGAGCTTTGTTACTATTAACAGGTTTGAATCAAAACCTTTGAACTTGTCTTTTTTTATTTCATATTCTTAAATACTTGGGCAGGAATCCAGATGGGGGCATTGTGGAGCACATAGAGTAGCTGAGAATTCCAGATCATTTTGATCAAGTTACAGCGCCCGACAACGGACAGCGGCAATTTGATCCAACTAGTTGTGTTTTCCTGAAATTGTTTAAGAACGGGTTCCACATTCAACTTAATATATTAATCTAAATTAGGATGGACCATAATACCTAGATACTTAAATTTATCCACAACTTTAATCTGGTCAGCAATATGCGGCAAAGGTCCCAGGAGCGGGTCCAGTGGAAGAAGAGTAGACTTATCCCAGTTAATTTTAAAACCGGAAAAAGTTCCAAAGGTATGAACCAGTTCCATAAGATGGATCAAAGATGCAGACGTGTCGCCCAGAAACAACAGCGCATCATCTGCATATAGTGCCAACTTATCTTCTAGTTCTCCCCGCCTAAAACCCTGCATGTCTAAATTCCCCCTTATAGCCACCACCAGGGGGTCTATGGCCAGGGCAAAAAGCAATGGGGACAGGGGGCAACCCTGCCTTGTTCCCCTATGTAAATCAAACGAGGGTGAGAGGGTGTTATTTATCCGGATACACGCTTTAGGTGCTTTATATAATAATTTAATCCAATAAATAATACCCTCACCCAGATTAAACTTCTCCAGCACTTTCCACAAATACTCCCACTCCACGCTATTGAAAGCCTTAGCAGCGTCTAACGAGAGTATAGCTCTATGCCCCTGGTTGTCAGTTGGGATCTGCATATTAAGAAAAAAGTCGCCACAAGATCTATGAAACCGGACTGGTCCGAGTGCACCAGTGCAGTCACCACCGCTGAAAGTCGTGTGGCAATCACTTTGGTGAGGAGTTTCAAGTCTGTATTCAACAGTGATATAGGTCTCTATGAATCAGGCTTGTCAGGTTCCTTCCCTGGTTTCAATATTACTACCACTACAACTTCATACATAGATCTAGGCAGGGAGTCTAAGTCAAGAGCGTTTTTAAGCGTATGTAGTAGCTCTGGTAGGAGCACTCCACCAAACTTTTTGTACAGTTCAATTGGCAATCCGTCATTTCCCAGGGCTTTTGAGTTTGGAAAGGTGGCCAACGCAATCTGGAATTCTTCAAGGGAAAAGGGTGCGTTAAGGCACTCCCTATCCGTCTCCTTAAGTTGGGGGAGTGTAATAGACTCCAAAAAACGTGTCAAGTCCTCTACTGGGTATGTCACTTTAGAGGAGTAGAAGTCTTGATAGGAGTGAAACTCCTTCAATATAGAGGGCGTGTCCGTAACAGTCAATTGCGTTGATGTGGTAATACTGTGTACCACTTGGGGTGGCTGCTGCGACCTAGCTATCATAGCAAACATGTGGCCAGTTTTTTCCCACTCCTCAAAGGACGTTTGGGATGTGAAAAATCTCTTATCAGCTTGCTGTAAATGAATAGTGTGGTAACGTTTTTGTGCATCTGTCCACTTCCTCCCATTTTCAGGCGTGGGGTCCAACAAGTACAGCTCCTCTGCCCCACCCCCCCACCCGAGGCTCCCCCCAGGCAACTGAGGAGCAGGAGCCTTGGCACCAGGTGTAGCCCACGACAGGGCAAATGAGTCTTTTGTTTTGGTTTTGCTCAGGTTCTGAGCTTTTTTTTTTTTGGTTATGTGTTCAGGTTCTGAGCTTTTTTATTTTGGTTATGTGCTCGGGTTCTGAGCTTTTTTATTTTGGAGTGAATGCACACGGTGAGGAGTGCAGGTTACAGTGTGACTGGTGTGTGAATGTGGGGGTGGCATACCTGGGGAGAGGTTATCCCCACGACCGTGTAAATGTGGTATGAATGGACAGCAACACCATTGGGGCCTTGGCGTTGCTGCTCCCAAGTCCTGCATGGTGGACTTGGGCTAATCCAATGTGAGATGGATGTGGTGCGTGTGGCACACACAGTTTGGGGAATACAACAGGGTCCCCCCGGACTGATCCAGGCATCGGGAACGGGACTTCAGGATGCCAAATGTGCGCTCCACCACTGCACGGGTGCGTATGTGTGCAGCATTGTATCTTCTCTCTCCTCTGGTTTGGGGATTCTGATAAGGAGTCAGGATATGCCCAAGTGCATATGCAGAGTCACCTGGAAGGGAAAAGACAGGAGGATGTTAGTCGTGCATGTGCCCCTTGTGATGTCTGCATCATGGGGTCAGACTGTCATGCCCGACAGGATGCCAAATGTGCGCTCCACCACTGCACGGGTACGTATGTGTGCAGCATTGTATTTTCGCTCTCCTCTGGTTTGGGGATTCCGGTATGGAGTCATGAGATGAGGCCCAAGTGCATATGCAGAGTGACCTGGAAGGGAAAAGACAGGAGGATGTTAGCCGTGCGTGTGCCCCTCGTGATGTCTGCATCATGACAGTCATGCCTGACACCCATGTCACTCACCAACCAGCCAGCTGTCCCTGTACACGTTCTGTTCAAATTCTGTTGGGATGTTGCTTTGACGGAATATGTAGCTGTCGTGGCTGGCCCCTGGGTGTTTGGCATGGACGTGCCATATGAGGCATTGGGCAACGGCTATCACCTGTACGTTGATGGAATGCCACTGCTTACGATTACAGTATATGTGCTCTGTGGCACGGGGGGTCATAGTGTCACATGTGTGCAATCAATGGCCCCCACGGTGCGTGGGAATCCGAAAAATCTGTAGAAATCATGCATTGCCTTCTGCCACAGATGCTCATGGGTGTGTTTGATGATGTGGTGGGACATGCGTATTAGGATTGCGGGGACAACCTGGTGCACGCATCTGCTCATGCTGGATTGTGACATTCCAGCCACAACTCTACTTGTTCCAAAATCTCTTTATTAATTTCTCATTTCAGTTCATTTACAAAACAGTCATCTAACATACTTATGTTTTATCCTTCAAATACAGAACATTTCATTTCCCTACCCTATTTAAAACCGGTCTCAACGTATTATCTTTACCAACCTATATTGGAAAGTCTATATAAAAGGCCCCATGGTCCCGAACTCCTATATTACTCTATTATACCTTTATCCCACATCCTTCCTTTCTAGAGTTTACCATTTAATAACTTATATTTCCTTTTTCCAGCCTGTCCAGATTGAGTTAGTACATTAGGGTGGGGGGGATACCCCTAGGGCGGTAGAAGACCCCTGGTAGGGGGGAGAGAGAGAACAAAAAAGAGGGAAAGAGAAAGAAGAAAAAAAAGATGAAAGGGGAAAGTATTAAAGTTACAACTCCACTTGTAGGTTGAAAAGATCCACTTGCAAGGAAATGCAGTGTTGCCAGTACCTTGACCAGTTGCTGCACTGCATGTGAGTGTTGTGTCTTGCTGGTGATGTCATCATGCAGGGCTTTGGCTAATTCCAGGATGGCATCAGGGCTAAATCTGAAGATGCGATACACCTCCGATTCCCCCATGCCAAAGACGTTTATGCGCGTTCGGTATATCCTCTCCCGTGCCCTCATACGTGCCTGTGGACACAGTAGTAGTGCTATGACCATGGCTGCCCCTGGCATGTTGGCATACAGATGTATTGTCATGCAAGTGTGGTTGCTTAGCTCGTCCGTAACAGTGCTGTTGCAGCTGCTCTCCAGCTGACCTGTGCACGTCTGTTGCTGAGTTGCACCTGCTTTATGAGGGGTAACTTTAGGCCGGACGTACAACTTACGTGCACCGCACATAGCCTGCACTGGGCGCACATACGTTTGTGAAACGCCGTATCTCCCTCATTTGCATATTTGAATAGGAAATCAATGGGAGCGCCAGATGCGTCCAGCGTAAATATGCGCCCACCATACACCAGCGTAGGAAAGTTATGTCAGTTGGAAGAAGCCTATTTTCAGGCGTATCTAGTTCTATGGGTACGGCACAGAGATACAACGGCGCACATTTACACTTATGCGGCATATCTGTAGATTTGCCGGCGTAAGTGCTACGAGAATCCGGCTAATAATATACAGGGACTTAACTCGCCTGTGAAGAGATGAAAGGCTTTTAATTACTTCCATTTGGTAGGAGTGGAGACTGTGTTTCTCCAAGAAACCCGTTTCCCATCCTCTTATAAACCCAACTATATTCATAAACATTGTTCAAACTTTGTTCTAGCTAACACTTCAGATAAGACACAGAGAATGTCCATATGCATTGCTAAAAGTTTAGCTTTCACCCCCTCGCAGATTATCACTGACCCAGAAGGTCGTTATTTACTAGTCAAGGGAGACCTTGAGGGCACTCGAGTGATGCTTCTCTCCTATTATGCCCCAAAAAAGGACCAGCTGACTTTTTTTCCACGACCTACTACAGCAACTACCCCATCATTTCCAAGTCATGCCCCTAATAAAAGGATACTCCAATATTACCCTAGATTCTTCACTAGATAAGATGCACCCACTGGGATCTCAAGTTTTAAAAACACACAAAATTGAGTACCAAATATGACCCACAACACTAATCTGGTGGACATCTGGCAGAAGTTCAATAGCACAACCATGACTACACATTCTACTCGCATGTCCACCTGATGTATTCACAGATAGACCATGTCTTCACATCTGCCACCTCTCTACCATTAATTTCTTCTTTCAAGATATTGGAAACCCTGTGGTCTGACCACTTGCCAGCAGTGGTTCTTCTTTCTTGACTGCACAGTCCCACAGCTTCCTTTACCTGACATCTAAAATAATCTCACCTTAACAAGCCAGGCACCTGCTCGCACATTGAAATTGCATTAAAGGAATATTTTTCCTTGAAAGATCTGTCACACACCTCAATGTGCACTTGGGCCGCCCACAAAGCTATGATTAGAGATATTTTGATTCAGACGGCCGCCAGGTACAGGGAACACTACAGCGCGCTGTTAAAACAAAAAGAGGATGACTTGACCGCCCTACTTAACAAACATAAATACAACCCCCAACTAGACTTGCCTGACAGTATTGAAGCAGCTCAACTAGAGTCAAATATATGTTTTATTATTTTCGACAAAGAAAAACAACAGTACAAACAGTGTCAAGTGTCCGCGTGACAGGAGAACACAATACAGATCCCATCAGCAACCCTCAGCATGCTACATTATCAACAAAAACTCAGAGGCTCCACCGCCTACGGGGAGCATACAGTGCAATTCCATTTAAAGGACAGTGAGGGCTTAGCTAAATTATAAATCACAACACTTGACTCATTCAACTGAGATGTTTATCAAAAGAGAAAGGAAATCAAAGAAGGAGAAGGAAAAAAAAAAAAGAAAGGGAGAAAGAGCAATAGAGGATAGCGGAAGAAAGGAAAGAAGGAAAAGAAGACACAGAAAGAAGGGACCGAGCAGACCACGGCAAGTCAAACCTACATGATGAAATCATATTAAGAAGCAGGATTAATTTAGATGTACCAATAAAGTTTTCAGGGAATCTGAGGCAGAGTAGTTAATCCAGAGGAGCCAGAGGGTCTTGAATTTGTCGAAGGTGTCAGTATCAAGGGCCAGCATCTCTTCCATGCGCATAATATCATTGACCGTGGATACCCACAAAGCCAAGGGGGGGTGGTGGTAGTTTTCCAAAACATAGGGATAAGCTGCCTAGCGGCCGACAGGAAAAAACGTAACAGCGTGCATTTCTGAGAGGCTATGGAGCCAGGCAGCATAGACAATAGAGCTATCTCCGGGGACGGTGTCAAAGGCCGGTCGTATAAACTACTATATATGGCAAAAACCTGCGACCAGAGGGGCTGAATGGGCTAACAATCCCACCAAATGTGGAGGTAACTACCATCTGCCGCACCACATCTCCAACACGAAGCAGGCATGGATGGAAAAAATATTATGCAAAGATTGAGGGTCCTTGTACCATCGAGAGATAAGTTTAAAGTTTAAAGTTATTCTCCTGGGAATAGCAGGAGATTGAGGACTTGTGTGTAAAATGGTAGGACTTTTGCCAGTCTACCGTGTGGAATTCCTTTCCCAGATCTGAGGACGACTTCCTTGTGTAAGAGGGGGGCTGATCATGTATCAATGCGTGTAGTAGCGTGTATATGGTAGAAAGTGAATGTCTGGTGGTTTCCAAAGAGAGAGCACAGTGCTTGTATTCTTTCTGGGGCCTATGGATGTGGGGAGATGAAAAGAGGTCGGAACAAAAGGAAGATACGTGGAGGGCTGTAAGCCAATTACCACGGTAAACTGGCACTACAGGGGCACCTGAAGTGGAGTCTACAAAAGAGCACACCACTGGCCAGGCGAAGCGGGAGTAGGGGCCCACCGAGCTGGAACCCATGCCTTGAGGTAGAGCAGAGTTATCAAACAAAGACGTGAGGCGCGAGGGGTCCGAGGACAGTAATGAAAACATCCCTTTTTTGTACCATAAATGAAGGGCAGCAATAGTCAACGTGGAAGAGACGGACAGTAGGTGTAAGTGTTGCCCAAAACCCCAGAGTAAGGCCCGAAGATCATGGGGAGACAAGTCCTGTTCCACCATAGTAGACACTTTGGGGAAGGGGCGAGGGAACCATTCCAGAACCCTAGAAAGAAGGGCCGCCATGTGATACATTTCAAAGTCAGGAAGGCCTACCTCACCCTGTAGTTTGGGATAAGTGAGCAGAGTATGGCGAATGAGGGACATACCTTGATGCCAGATGAAACAAATGGACATCAATCTCAGGGAGGAAAATAAATGTTTAGGGACAGAAATAGGCACCGTTTGAAACAAATAGAGTAATTTAGGAAGGATGTCCATTTTTAACATGTTGATGTGGCCGAACCAGGGTATAGGAGATGAGTTCCAGGTATCCAGATCCTTCCAGAGTTGAGTCAGTAAGAGGAGATAATTAAGAGCGTAAAGCTCCGATAAATTAGAAGGGATAGTTATCCCCAAATATGAGATGCCTTTGAAACTCCATTGGAAGGGGAAGTTCGCCTGAACTTGAGTAAGGGTCTCTCGTGGCAAGGATATGTTAAGGGCCTCAGTTTTGGACATATTCAGCTTAAAGTTACTAAAATCCCCAAATCTACGGAATTCATTCATCAGGGAGGGGAGGGACGTGTGCGTCTGTTGGACGTAAACCAGTTGGACGTAAACCAGGAGGGCGTCCGCAGAGATGGAAAGCTTATAATCGGAGGAGGGTGTCTTAATACCTACTATAGATGCATTATGTCTAATGGCCTGGGCTAGGTGTTCAATTACCAAAACGAAAAGCAGGGGCGATAGGGGGCAGCCCTGCCGAGTGCCATTAGAGATCCGAAAGGGTGCGGAGGAGGAGCCGTTAACCAGGACAGATGCAGAGGGGTGAGAATATAGTGCAATACCCTTGGAAACAAAGGTGGGACCAAGGCCCACCTGTTCCAGGGAGAGACACATAAATTGCCAATTGACCCGGTCAACCGCCTTCTCGGCGTCAAACGACAGGAGGCAAGCCTTTAAATTGTGACGGTGGATGTATGATACAAGATGAATAGTTTTGGTCGTATTGTGAAGCAGCTCAATTAGAATTAAATGTTTGCCTTACTATGAAGGCAGAACAACAACTGCGATGGACCAAGGCCAGATTTTACGCCCAAAGAGACAAGCCTGGTAGACTGTTGGCGACAAAGCTGGCTCCCAGGCATCCCCCTCCACATGTTTCCAAAATTAGGAAATCAGATGGCTCCCTCACCCAAAATCCTAAAGTGGTCCTACAGGAATTCCAAACTTGTTATGGGACTTTATATCATGGCGGCAATGTCTCTGACCAACAAGAGTTTGACGACTGTGTTGATCATCTTCCCATTCCCACTGACAAATGACCACATGGACTTCCTAGACAAGGGCATTATGGTGGAGGAAGTATTGAGTGCCATAAATCAAGCCCAAGTGGGCAAAACACTGGGCCCATGCGGTTTTACGACCCTGTATTATAAAAAAAAAATGTGCAACCTTACTGACTTCCTCCTTAACCCAATTTTTTAAAGACATACAAAAAGGTGGCCCAATAGATGTAGATTCCAATAGAGCTTGTATTGCCCTCATTCCCAAACCCAACAAGGATCACAATGACATAGCCACGCACCATCCTATATCATTTATTAATACAGACCTGATTTTTTTTAGCAAATATGATGTTGACATTCCTAGCTGGCTACAAACACTCTGATCAGGTGGGCAGCTGACCAGGTCTGAAGAGCAATTGACCTTACATCTCTATTACACTCATCATGGGATGGTGGAGTGCACAGGACTGGGATGCTACTGTCCATCCATATTCGCAAATCATTTGATTCACTTTTGTGGTCCTTCCTTTTTTGGTTGCTGACTAGATGTAATTTTGACGTATATGCATTCTTTATATAGCCTACCTATGGCCCAGATACTTCTACAAGGATATAAGTCAAAGCTGATCCCCATCTCATCAGGTACCCAACAGGGATGTCCACTAACCCCATTTGTGTTTTAAGTAGCCATGGGGAACCGCTAGTGATGGCAATACATCTTGAGTGAGTGAGTGAAAAACTTATAGAGCGCAACACTTGCGAACTGAATCGCCTCTGGGCGCTGTTTCCATTCCTTCTGTAAGGAAACCCTTTACCTCAGAAGAGATGAGTTTTAATCATTCTCCTGAAGGCCAAGTGGTCCGACTCCAGTCGGATGGTGGTTGGTAGTGCATTCCACAGTCGAGGTCTTTAATCCAGACATTTTGGGGATAGAGATGGGGGGGGGGGGAGACAGAGAAATGTCCTTTATTTGCAGGTGACCTATTGCTGTTCATCACCTCCCCCCACACCACTCTACCAAATGTAATGTCTTTGTTAAATCACTTTGTGAAATGTTCTGGCCTAATAATCACAACAAAAAGGCGCTAAACATCAATCCAGTCTCGGTATTCTTTCCATTGGCAACTGAACTCCTTCCCCTATTTGGGCATCCAATTGACCTCCAACATAGCCTAATTATATAAAGCTAACTACCCACCCTTGTTTGCTAAATTACTAGAAGACCTGAAGTTATGATCTGACATGAATCTATCATGGATAGGCAGAATTGCATCTGCAAAAATGACAGTCTTATCTAGATATACTTTATATATTTCTACCAAACGCTGCCAATTCAAGTACCTGCCAACGCTATTTGACAATTTTAATCCCAAATCGGCCACTTTATTTGGGGCACCAAAAAAACTAGGATAGCTAGGGCTACAATGTACATTCCCAAAGAACGGGGTGGTCCTGAATTACGGAAATACTACATTTCTGCGCAGCTAGCCCAATTGTATCAACTACACAGTCAAAATGATTGCCCTGACTGGGTCCCATAGGAGGACCAGGCTTGCTCGCCACTGACAATGGACCTTATCCTATGGACCCCTCCTGAGACACAGGGTTATTCTGTGCCCCATACTATCCTATTCACTACACATATGGGACATAAGTTGCAGGAGATGACCCCTACGCTCTGCACACACCTCAGTGGCTCCCGGTATACATCCTGACAGTGTTGGATGGTGGGCGATGCTTTATAAACTGTTAACCAGCCCCCCGACTAATTTGTCTCATCAGGTGGCGTGGGAGGGGAACCTGGGCATGGCCCCTGGGGCAGAGAATTGGCGCAAATGGAGTTTACAAATCCACAAAGGTACCCTCAATGTTGCCCTGATTTAGGCAGGATACAAAGTACATGCTAGATGGTACTTTGTGCCAGAGCGCCTGACCAAAATGTATCTGGAAACTTCATCCTCATGCTTCAGGGGTTGTGGCCAGATGGGCACCATATTGAACATATGGTGGACATGCCCCTCACTTTGGATGAGGGTTCATTCAATCATATTTTTGGTCACACTGATTAATATAATTTAGGATGCTAGGGTAGCTCTACTTAATAAACCAGTGGAAAATGTACCCCAGCACACCCAGTCACTGATCCATTTTATGTTCCTAGAAGCCACAGTTGCAATAGCATGGAAAAGCATTGTTATAGAGATAGCAATGATGAAACACAAACATATGTGGATCATGTTGAACCAAAAAAAACAGTTTTCTATGCGACAAACAATCCCTTTTTGATAAAATATAGTCCCCCTGGCTAGCCTACTTGCAGGTCCCTAATACATAAAGATACTTGTTTAAGTTGACAGATGGGAGGTTCTTGAATGGATTTTCCTTCTCCTTATTATGTTTTCCTCTTTTCTTTCCCTCTCGCTGTTCTTTGCCATTGGGTGTGTGTGTGTGTAGCCCAGACTCTCCTGGGCATATTTTGAAGAATATAATCCCGCATATGGGATAGTGGCACTAGTGATAGTTACAAGTGCCTTAATTGATGCACAATGTAAGTAAGAGGCAATGATGACATTATATATATATATATATACATATATATATATATATATATATATACACACACACACACACACACACACACACACACACACATATATACACACATACACACACACACAGCGGGCATGTAAAATTGCATGGTTGCATGCAGAATGGAAAATATGTGTGTCCCAGATTCAGGCTTTATGCCAACTTATACCATCATGGGGGAGTGCTGAGAGTTCTGCAGGGGTAGAGGTAATGAGCCCAGCTGAATTAAGTTGGCTCATTAAGGCCTCTACAAAAAAAAAAAAAAAAAAACAGCATGCAAAGGGAGTTGCTCCATCCTGGAACCAGTTATGTGTCTGTGTAGACTAGGGAGTGTGATACTTGCCCTATGCAGTGAGACAACCGCCTGTGTGGCAAACCTCTAAAAGAGGGAGATAGGTGCCGGGGCAGCACAAGGCTGCACCTAGTTGATAGATAGGGAACCTTCGTGTGTAGTAAGTGGTGAAGTTGACAAGGATTTATTTCCATGTTTCTTTTTGTTTTGCTGCTATTTTTTTTTCCACTGTATAGAGTGTAAATAAACCACACTGTTGTTTTCTCCACCTGCAATGCTGTTTTATTGTGTCCAATTGTGTGCAGTAAACTCATCCAGGGGGTTCACACACATCTGCTACTGAGCTAACCCGCACACAATCAATTAATGTATGCTTCATTGGCGGGGGGCTGGGGGTTAACCAGGTGTCAACCCTCTCTTGTTTCTGTTTTTCAAATGTTCTAGTAGTAGTACATACCAAGTTGATGTCTTCCTCAAATACTAATGTATGTATGTTAGAGGGCCCCACAACAAATCTTACCTATGTACTGTCTGTTATCTGCAAATATCTTTAAAATAAAGATTACATTAAAAAACCTGCAGAAATGTAAAGAAATTAATGTCAGTAATTATTGGTTGTTAAGGAACGGTGCCGCCGCGTCCTTAATAACCATGTCACCTGTCCATGGGATTCCCTTCCTGCATATCCTCTGCAGTGCTGGGTGTACTGACAGGCAGGGTCATATCTACTGAGGCAAACAAGGCATTTTCTTTGTTGGGCAACGCCGATTAGTTATGTTGCTATAGGACAGGAGTGCAAGGGGGGCAGACTCAGCAGAGGGGGACTGGATGATAATCCAAGTCTTGACACATTCTTCTAGAGTGGATTCCCCCTCCCTCCTCTCTTTAGCCATCTCTCAAGGACTTCGCTCACCCCCATCTATAGAGAATGAACAGGGTACACTCTGTTTCCTCCAAATTTCTGAGCTTCACCCAACCGCAAAAGTTCTCCCTGTCTGTGTGTGTGTAATGTGGTGCCAGCTCCTCTCTGATTATTTGTATGTTGCTCAGACTGCAGTGCGTGCTGACACTTGTCAATGTGTACTGTTGGGCTCTGCAAGCTGGAGGTACAGCAGGGATGTTATCACTCAGTGCAGCCCAGAATACACAAGATTCCTCTATTCTGTCTCTATGTTGGTAGATCATGTGATAGGAATGCAGGTTCCGGCAACAAGTTTGGGTTACTGGGGTGAGTCTGCATATAACCTAAAGGCTGTGCTGTCACACCTGCACCTAAAGTCTGCCTGATTGGTAATCAAATGAAGGGTTATCTTATCTGTCATCATCTGATCTGTGTGAAGGTCCTGAATGGGAATATGAAATAAAGATTCATCTGCACAACATACTGATAATCCTCGGATAGCTGTATTGGGATACTAACTCTTTATTGTGGGCTCTCTGACTATTTTTATGATATATGTAAATATTATATCATAATATATCATTATACTATGAGCCATATCCACAGTGTCTAACAATCTGCAACTCCCCCACCCCCCACATGCCCTCACTTACCCTCCTACCCCCCCATCATATCCTCACCCCCCACCCAGCCCTCACTTGCCTCATAATCCCCCCTATCATGTCCTCACCCCCCTATGCCCCCCCTCACTTACCTCCTACTCCCCCTTATCCTGTCCTCACCCCCCTACTCCTCCCCACCCAGCCCTCACTTACCTCATATTCCCCCCTATCCTGTCCTCACCCCCCTACACCCCCCACTCTACCCTCACTTACCTCCAACTCCCTCTTATCATGTCCTCTTCCCCCACCCAGCCCTCACTTACCCCCTACCCCCCACCCAGCCCTCACTTACCCCCTACTCAGCCCTCACTTACACCCTACTCCCTCCCCCCACCTTGTCCTTGCCTCAGCCTCACCCAGCTACCCTGCATCCCCCACCTCCCAAACCACTCTTCTTCCTAGGCGATAGGTATCGGTAATTGGTATCAGGGAGTAATTAAAACAAATTATTGGTACTTGTTAAAAAAAATGGCATCAGTGCATCCCTACTATGTACTATGGTCCTCGCCAGTTTCTCCCAAACCTTGTATTTGTATGTGTAACGGAATGACCCGGGACAAACAGACTTTGGAAGGATGAGTGGTACTCCTGTGCCAGCGTCATTAATAACTCTTATGTCTAGGGTCACCTTATGTCCGATAGGGCCATAGGGTGACTGAGAAATTATATCCTAAATTACAGGACAGGGGACATTACTGATGGCTCTTATTGCAGGTGATTGCAAAGTGTTGGTTTATTCTATGACTCATCTCTCTGGGTAGACTGTTGACATGTTAATTGGGTCAGGCTTCTGGAAGACCTTTCATTGTGTGCTATTGATGATAGATGTGTTGTGACTCTAAAGGTCAGACGTCTGTGCAATGTGGATTGGGCAGATGAATGACTTATTGTCGGAGACATAACGTCTGGGGGATAATTAACTCATCTATGTAATTATCTAAAATAATGTGATTGAAGCTCATCGTGTGATGTATGGGTGGGGTGTAGTTTTGTTCCTGTAATTACTGTAACCTGTTGTACTGTATATAAGACTGAAAGCTAACCATTTAAGTTGTCATTCATTTTGAAACCAGAAAGCACAGAGCTGTGTCTCGTCTTATTCTGGGAAATGGGATGGATCGGGTCCTGTTGGTTGGAGTGTCAGATGAGCTGTCGTGGGTCGATGGAAGGTCGTAAACGGTGGTGACCGTTACAGTATGTTTACCTGTTACATGTTTGGAGCAGACAAGGATTGTTTGCTGCTCCACTAAATTACCTCATTATGTTTACTTGTTTTTCAAAAACAATAAAAACAATTGAAACAGAAAATAAAGCATGTGCAGAGTTGCCACCACAGCTGCAAAATCCCTAGTTGAATTTCAAACATGCACAAAAGGTGGAGATAGAGAGCAGCAGGATCAACCTATTTTTTGCAGAATACACTAGTGAATGAGTCAGTATGGGCAGCATGTAATACATCATGTATTGATCGCTTTTCATTATTTGGGTTTGGTGACAAGACCAGGGATGGACTGGCCATTGGGACTACAGGGATTTTCCCGGTGGGCCAATGGCTCAGTGGGCCAGCTTCAGTGACAACAGCCTGAGAGTTTCTCACTTCTGCCTAATCCTGTCCCATAAGTGGGGGGCATCAAACCGATTCTTTGCCCCAGGAGAATTAATGTCTAGTTTCCCCACTGGTACTGCCTATAAGAGTACCAGTGCCAGCCGTTCTACTAGAGACCTGTTAAAGTGGGCCAGTCTGGATGAAGTCCAGGGCCAAATTTTTGTCCCAGTCCAGCCCTGGACAAGACACATATACTGTTATACAATGAATATGTTGGAAGTGAACTATAAAAAAAAAAAAAATAACATGTGCATGGTAAAATAATTAAGTGTGGTGGATTATATTAAATTGTTATTGTCGCCTGACCATTACAGGTTTATGGGGTATAAATAACCGGCCCAGTATGCCAACAATACAGATATTCAGGTATATTAGGCAACATTTTTTCCTGCAGGAGTGGCTGAGACATATCAACTCTTACACTTGTGCATACAAGGTCTAAAGGAAAATAACTATGTATACATGTTTTCAGCACAGGTTGTGCTAGGAAGTGTTCTGTACCTGGATTTGCTGCATTACTCAATATTCTGATAAGTCGTTCAACTAAGACTTGGTTGTAAGTGTGGTCCTCCTTTGCTGGCTGCAAACACAGCTGGATTCTCTCAAGTTTAGAGGGATTTATTCCTGCAAACAAGAAAAGAAAGGCAGTGGAAACTGAGCCAACACTGAAAAGCAGGGAGCTGAGAATGTACCAGTTTAAAAAAAAAAACTCTGTCATCAATTAAAAAAAATCACAGGTAAAAGAGAAAAACACATATTTTTTTTTTTTTTCTAAATGCTTATTTTTTTTATTTTTTTTTTACAATCAATTATTGTATATGCACTTGCACAGTGCCTCTAAACATGCTAGTAAATCTGACTATTCAGGAAAATAAATTCCCTAGAATAGACCCCCTCTTCTATGAGTGTCTAATTATGTGTTGTGTTGGCTCCTCTGCCAACACAATGCATACTTAGACACTCCTATAAGAGGAGGGGCTATGCCCAGGAGATGATTTTTTCCCAGGGGAAGATAAGCACAATACTATAGAATCACTTAAGTGACAGCTCTAACTCTACTGGGGCTGCAGACATCACATCCAGAATGGTGGCACCCAGCAACAGTCTCTGGACTTTCAGATGTCTATACAAGAGAGGCTTTTATAGGTTGAAAGCACATGCCTAAATTATGTTAACTGCACATATAATCTTATGGTAACATTGCGGTTGAAATAAAAGATCTGGTGAGGGTCTCTTTAAGGAGTTTGAAATACCAGTAACTGAATATTTGCTTAAGAAATCGTTCAGTTATTGCAGAAAGCTAGGGTCTCTGGTTGCCAGATAATGGACCTGTTTTCCACATGTAGCACTATTTTTCTCTGTTTCTGCAGCTAATGAGGTATGATGGTGTCACCTGTATAGTATTTAGGAGCAGAAACTTTATATTCTGTGTGATCAGGACACAATCTTTAACCAGCACAGTGCCTTCACTCAATTGGGGTTGTGAATAGCAAGTGAAATCCCAATTGAGAAATATATCTTCACATAGACAGTAATCCACACAGCATTGTATTTGAAAGTCCATCTATTGAAGAAATAACATTCAGTGAACCATCCACCAAAGTATTTTCCAAACAGGAACATGAAATCATTAACAGTCTCCATGTATGTCTCAGTGAGATGAATCTGCAGCAGCATCAATTACACACCCTGTGTTCTCTTAGCAGGAATACATTTTATGTCTCTCCCCATTTCTCTCTCCATCCACTTACCCACAAAACCCCTTGCCATCCTCTGCTCTTCTTGAAGACCTCATCATTGGTGAGATAGAGCATAGCAACCATATTGGGAAAGGGCAAACAAACACTGCATAACAAGAGTATGCACTTGGTAAATGGGCAAATAAATAATCACATCACTACATTCCCCCCCTGCTGAAAATCCTTCCGACCCGACAAGGATATACACTCAAAACATAGCAAAAGTTAACATTATTGTTGCCTTCTGCAGACCACTTCTCCAGAAGCAATCTATTACAGAGATTAATTGCAAAGAAAATATGGGTAGTAACATATAGGCATCATGCTCATACCTCCCAACATTTAAAAATTACAATGTGGGACATTCATTCTAGCATTCTTCGGACATTCATTCTGGTCTTCAAATTTGTTGAGCGGGGGGGGTTCTGAATATGGGAATACCGCGGGTCAGCGATATTTTCTTTTCTGCCCTTTAAAGTTGTTGAGCGGAGGTGCTGCCGCGGGGGACAGCAATATTTTTTTTCACTAGATATTGCCAGACAGCTCAGTTGATAAGCGCGCGGGGGGGGGGGGGCTGCCCGATAAAACCTCCTCCTCTGGCTTCTTCCTGTGCGGGAAAAGGTCATATATTGCGGGAATGCGGGAAACGGTTGTCTGTGTGGGAAAGTGTGTGGGTTGGGGAGGTATGCATGCTAACCAGTCTAGAATGAGCTATAATCATGTCCATCAGAACATGAGGTTGTACATAGTTCTGTACAGCATAGCAGGATCTTCCCAAGGTGTCATCAGTAAACGTTGGTGGAGGTCATCGAACATGACCTCTCAAGCCCCCAGGCATTAGTCCAGGTAACTCTGGGACAGCATTAGTGGAAAACTTGGTGCTCCAACCATGCTGGGAACTGTAGGCACAAAGTTTTGGGCTGTTGGTTCAAAAACAGGAGTAGCTGGGTTCAGACATCGCCTCGGAGGAAGGCCCCCATCAGTAATAGGTGAAGGAACCTGCACAGGAGACTCTGGTAGAGGTGTAAACCAGTCAGTATCATCACTCTGGTCTCCACAGTCTGCAGGCACATCATTAAAATCTGTAACAATATCAGATTGTGGCTTCTCATCAGCAGTAGCAACTTGTGGTACTGGAAGCACGTGATTCCTATGCCAGGCCTTGATCCGACCCTCGGGTCCTCAAATCCTGTAGACTGGAATTCTAGGCAGTTTTTCTATAACTTCAAACAACTCATTTCACCAGCGATCAGCTAATTTATGTTTGGCTGAAGGCCCCAAATTGCGGAGAAGCACTGTATCACCAGGGTGTAAGTCTGTGTAACAAATTTTGGCATCAAGACACCTTTTATTGGCTGCATTTATTGTTGCAGTATTTTCCTCAGCCATTTGATAGGCCTCTTTTAAACTTTGTTTAAGTCGTTCCACATACTGGTAGTAATTTATATGTTTTCACTCCATCAGTAGACACACCCAACTGAATGTCAATAGGGAGATGGGCACCACTGCAAGACCAGATATTCAATAGCAATAGACTTCAAATACACCAATCAAATGGAGCAGATGTAAAGTGCTTGAAGGTGATGACTCACAGAAAGTCAAACAATGAGCCAGATGTTGTTGGAAAGAGTTAAAAAGAATATAAGAATTATTCACATATTGGAAGTTCACGCTTCAAGCTTCACCAACTTTATATTTGACTTTTTACTTATATTTACATTTGTTATGCAGTACAGACCAAAAGTTTGGACACACCTTCTCATTCAAAGAGTTTTCTTTAGATTCACACTGAAGGCATCAAAACTATGAATTAACACATGTGGAATTATACATAACAAAAACGTGTGAAACAACTGAAAATATATTTCATATTCTAGGTTCTTCAAAGTAGCCACCTTTTGCTTTGATTACTGCTTTGCACACTCTTGGCATTCTCTTGATGAGCTACAAGAGGTAGTCACCTGGCGCAGCACCCCATCACTCTCCTTCTTGGTCAAATAGCCCTTACACAGCCTGGAGGTGTGTTTGGGGTCATTGTCCTGTTGAAAAATAAATGATGGTCCAACTAAACGCAAACCGGATAAAATAGCATGCCGCTGCAAGATGCTGTGGTAGCCATGCTGGTTCAGTATGCCTTCAATTTTGATTAATACCCAACAGTGTCACCAGCAAAGCACCATCACACCTCCTCCTCCATGCTTCACGGTGGGAACCAGGCATGTAGAGTCCATCCGTTCACCTTTTCTGCGTCGCACAAAGACACAGGGGTTGGAACCAAAGATCTCAAGTTTGGACTCATCAGACCAAAGCACAGATTTCCACTGGTCTACTGTCCATTCCTTGTGTTCTTTAGCCCAAACGAATCTCTTCTGCTTGTTGTCTTTCTTTAGCAGTGGTTTCCTAGCAGATATTCTACCATGAAGGCCTGATTCACACCGTCTCCTCTTAACAGTTCTAGAGATGTGTCTGCTGCAAAAGGTGGCTACTTTAAAGAACCTAGAATATGAAATAGATTTTCAGTTGTTTCACACTTTTTTTTTTTTTAATTGTTTATTTAAAGATTTTTAAGTCATACAAAGTAATAACAAAATCCAGACATTTGATTGATCGAGAATATAGGAAATAAACAATCACATTGTCAGCAGGAAACATACAGGTCCGGATGTATACATGTTTGTTATAACAATAAAAGAAATTAGGAATTAAGTAGCGAGTTCAACAAGAACAGCTAATCATGGCTCTGCTGAGTAGAAACCTATATAGACAAACTATGACTTATACATAAGAGAAATAAAAAGCGAGAAAAGAAAGGAAGGGACATTATCCTATATGAAGCAGTGGGGGGATATGGGCAATGGGTAATCTGTTATGGTGGGGTGGGATGAGGCTCTGCGTTAAACTCAGAAGAGTCCCATCTCTCCCAAATAGCTTCAAATCTGGGTAAGGAATCATCTATGACAGCTGTAAGACGTTCCATCCTTCTAATATCAGCAATTGTTGATAAGAATTGTGCAAAGGTTGGAGGGGAGGTATCTCTCCAGCGTTGTGGGATGACACGTTTGGCTGCCAGTAAAAGAAAAGCCACCAATTTGCAAAGAGTTTTTGAGATTTTCGGGGAAAGGTAGGCCTAGCAACATATGTAAAGGCTGAAAAGGTACGCTGGTCCCTAGGACCTTCTCGAGGAGATTATGGACCTGTGACCAGAAGGGAGTAAATAATGGACAATCCCAAAAGATGTGGAGGTGGGTACCCACAGAGGAGCTACATCTCCAACAATGGCTATGTGGGGTCAATCCATGTGCTGCCAGAAATTTTGGGGTTCTGTACCAGAACATAAGTATTTTATATGCGGTTTCTTTCTGGCCTACACACCTAGATACTTTTGAGGTAGCGTCCTAAATTCGTCTCCAATCTCCCAGTAAGATGGGTTTACCCAGTATGTGGGACCATTTACTCATATACAAATGGGTGTGTTCAGAGAGGGGAGAATCTGAGTGTAGGATTTTATAGATAGTGGAGATCTGGTGAAGTTCGTGAGGGCCCCTAGCACATAGTGATTCAAAATCAGTAGGAGCGCTAAAGGTCAGTAGGGGGGACAGGGATGTAAAAAATCTAAATCTAATCTGGAGGAAAGAATAGAAAAGGGATTTTGGAATTTTATGCTTTGACTGTAGGTCCGTGAAAGATAGTAATGTACGTGTTATTGGATGTACTAGGTGTCGTAATTGGAATAAGTTTGCTCGAGTCCAGGGCAGCATAGAGTCATAGGACAAACTGTCAGGAATTTCCGGGTTAAAGATAATATTTATCAGGGGTGGGCAAGGGGACGACAAGGAAAATTTACCAGAACAGCGCCTCCATATTAAAAGAGTGAATAGCAACGGGTTTAGACAGACCTTTTTTAAAAGAGCAAACAATTTATCACTCGATTTATCACTCGAGGGCCACAGTAAGGAGCATGGGTGGGCAGGGACTGTAATTCCCATCTTTATTTCAGACCACCTGTTTGGGGCAAATCTAGACGTCCAAGAGGTTATGGCCCTCAAGTGAGTCGCATAATAGTATTTAATTATATCGGGGGCTCCTAGGCCACCCTGTGAGCGGGGGGCCATGAGAACCGAGCTGGCTATTCTATGGGAGGCGTTGTTCCAGATAAAGTTTAGAAAATTCCTATGTAATGTTTTCAGTTGGCTCATGGGAATTAATACCGGGAGAGTTTCAAATAAATACAGTAGTTTGGGGAGTATAGACATTTTGAGGACATTCACCCTTCCAATGAGAGATAACGGGAGCTTCGTCCATGACTTCAGCAATCTACCTATTTCTATAAATAAAGGAGGGAAATTAGCCTGGTATAGGGCTGAATAGAGGTTGGTCAAGCGTACCACTAAATATTTCAGGGAGTGGGTGCACCAATGGTAATTGAAGTTATTCTGTAGAGAGGTAAGTGTATCCGCATGGACATTTATAGGAAGAGCCTCCGTCTTAGTTGGGTTAATCTTAAAACCGGATAGGCTACCAAATAAGTTTAGAGTTACATGGAGGGAAGGGAGGGAGATATGTGGGCGAGTGATTGTTAACAATATGTCGTCTGCAAAAAGCGAAAGCTTGTACTCTTCACGTCTCAGCGTCACCCCCCGTATATCTGAGTGGGACCTAACAGCAGCAGCCAAAGGCTCGAGACTTAAGATGAATAGCAAAGGGGACAGGGGGCAGCCCTGTCTGGTACCATTACTCAAGGGGAAGGGCGGTGAGAGACACGAAGCCAATCGGACCTGAGAAGTGGGTGTGGAGTATAGTGCTTTTAAAGCCTGCATAAATGGGCCCGAAAAACCGTATTCCGTCAAAGTGGCAAACATAAAAGACCAATTTAGATGGTCGAAAGCTTTCTGCGCATCTAGGCTCAATACAATAGCAGGTCTCCCAGTCTTGGTCAGAAGGTCAATAAGATCAATGGTTCGTCTTGTGTTGTCCCCTGCATGTCTAGTGGGAACAAAGCCTACTTGATCCCTATGTATCAGAGATGGAAGGAAAAAGGAAAGTCTGTTCGCCAATATTTTAGTGAATATTTTATAATCGGAATTCAGGAGGGCTATGGGGCGATAGTTATCGGGAATTGATGGGTCTTTGTCTGGTTTCGGAATAACGTAATATAAGCGTGTAAGAATTGGGAGCATGGTACAGTCCCTTTCATCAGTGACGCAAATAAAGATACCATATGGGGAAGCAACTCTGGGAGAAATGTCTTATAATAGGAGTAAGGGAGTCCGTCAGGGCCTGGAGATTTATGAGATGGGAGCTCTTTAATGACCGAAGAAATTTCTTCAGCGGTGATCTGTGCGTTAAGTCCGGAACGGTCACCTGGGGATAGTTTGGGTAATTTAAGGGAGTCTACGAAGGCATCAAATTTCTCCTGGGAAAACTGGGACCCTGAGTCTTTAGATATACAGTTGTAAAGGTCCTGGTAGAAATGTCCAACAACTTTAGTCATACCTTGAGGGCAGTAAGTAGGAACCCCATCCGACTGGAGAATGAAATCAGGTAGAGAGGTATGGGGGCGAGGTTTTAATCTGTTGACCAACATTCTGTTAGGTTTGTTGGCAAATTCATAACATTTTTGCTTTGACCAGAGCATAGACTTAGTAATTTTGTTCAAATCAAGTGACTTGATACGGTTTCTCAGGGAAGTCACAATGCGAAGGCGGTCCACCGTGGGATAACTAAGAAGATTCCTCTCAGCTTTTGTTAAGTCAGCTAGTAGAGTCGTGCGTTCGAGAGCACGATCTCTCTTAAGGCGAGATCCAGCGGCAATGCATTCACCCCTGGAAAAAGCCTTATGAGCCTCCCACAGGGTAGAGACCTCAGACACCAAGCCTTCATTGAGTTGAAAAAATTCGGATAATTGGTGTTGTAAGTGCAGATGAATATCAGGGGTATTGAGAAGGGACTCATTAAGGCGCCAGTGACATGTTCTAGGAGTAGGCGCAGACATGAGGAGCTCAAGTGAGATGGGCGCATGGTCTGACCATGTAATCGGATGGACATTAGAGTCGATTAAATAGGACAGTAGTGGAGCAGTAATGAAACAATGATCTAGTCTCGTGTATAGTTTGCATGAGGGTGAAAAAAAAGTAAATTGTTTAGCGATTGTATGTTTTACTCTCCAAGCGTCGAACAAGTTATGAGCCCTGACTATCTTTCGAAATGAGGTAGAAGACCGTTGTGCTTGACCAGGGGGGGGTTTTGTGTAGTAAGGAAAATCTATCTTTAGAGGAAGACATACATAAGTTAAAATCCCCCCCAATAATCATGAAGGGTTGGGAAAAGGCAGTAAGTTTTTCAAAAAAAATCTTCCAGAAACCCAATCTGACCCGAATTGGGAGCATAAACATTCGCCAAGGTAAATGACGTGTTCATGTGATCACAGTTCAAGAGGATGAAGCGGCCGTTAGGATCTAAAAATGAGGATTTGACACGTATGGCAGAGGAGCGTCTGAAAAGAATAGCCACTCCGGCTTTACCAGAGGGATCAGAAGCAATAAATGTGGTAGGGAAGTGTTTCGATGCAAATTTAAATGAACCGTCAGCCTTAAAGTGTGTCTCTTGAACCATGATCACGTCAGCATTGAAGGACCTGAACTCTTTCAACGCCAGCCAGCGCTAACGGATGGAGCCCAGGCCCTTAACATTATAAGAAAGTAAACTAATAGCCATTGCTAAGCATTGTAAGCATATCTCGCATTACATACAAAAAAAAACATATATTCAGCAGGGTAGTGCAGGGTAGTACAAGGTAGTGGAAACACAGCCGTGTTTCTGAAACGGGTCAACAAAAGACCCTGAAAAAATTAAAAAAAGGAACGAAAAAATAAAATAAAAAAAACATGAGCAGTATACGGTGGTCTCGAGGGTGTCTGAAAAGGAAATCAAAGGTTAAGACGGACCCTAGGGCCCCCCGTATCTGCAAAAAAAGGGTTGTAAAACACAATAAGAAAAAAAAACATCAGGAACGACACCAAAAAAAAAGAAAAATACCTTACAGGCATGTAGCCTGAGAGGGGTGGACCTCTCAGGAGGACATGGTCACATATCAGGACCATGTCAATGACAGAGGGGCGGCATGTCAGCTCGCTGGATCGCGTGTGTTGGCCTCAGACTATTCCAAGAAAACTGCAAGAAAGAAAACAATCAAGAAACATTTAACAAGCAATTGTTCAGGGAGTGAAAACCCAGTTGCATAGAGCATATAAAAAAGAAAAATTTAATCTGAGAGTCAGAACAATCAGGCTCAAGGGTGGGAATCAGAGCCACCCTATGGAGAGCACCAGAAAAAGGAAAAAGAAATAAAAATAGAAAGGAGTCAAATCAGGTGTAGCCCTTGGATGATGCAGCCCATTGAGGGGTGAAGACGGTATTTCGAGATCTATGGCACACCGGAGTCCATATCTTGCCTGGAGTTGAAAGAGGTCTGGATGCTAGAGGTTGCGCCTGCAAGTTTTCATCCGGGATGGGAGGGAGACCTAGGTTTCTGATGAAAGAGTCACATTCCTGGAGATCCCTCATGGAATGCTGAACTCCGTCTTTGGTTACTGATAAACGAAACGGGAAGCCCCAACGGTATGGTGTTTGATGTTGCTGTAGGTGCGCCGTGACAGGCTTCAGAGTGCGACGTTTGGCTAAGGTGATGGGAGATAGATCGCTAAAAAGTTGAATCCTTGCACCTTTATATTCAATTCTTGATCTGTTGCGTGTGATAATGGTCAAAGCTTCTTTGCTTTCATAGAAGTGGAAGCGAACGATGATATCTCTAGGGTTGGCACCCTGAGGGGGTTTGGGGGCCAATGATCTGTGTGCCCGGTCAAGGCGCCAATCTATATCCGGGATATCGGGCGCGAGATAGTTGAAGAGAGCCAGCAGATAGGGCCGAATTTCCTTATCGGGAATTGATTCAGGGACCCCACGGATCCGTAGGTTTTGTCGGCGCTCCCTATTCTCGAGATCTTCTTGCTGTATCTGAAGCTGTGTCACAGCGTTTTTAAGGGTAGCATTTTCCTCTTCTAAAGCGTGAACATATTGGACCATATCATCAAACTTAGTCTCAAGAGTATCTGTGCGCTCTCCCAATTGATCTATCTCCCCTCTAAGTTCGTGTGCCAATTTGTTTACCTCTTTAGCAATGTTGTTGGTGAGGTTTTGCAGCAGAGCCTGCAATTTTTGGTCAAGCACATTTTCTGTCACTGGCGCTGACATTGCTGGCAGGGTAGAGGCTGATGGCTGGGCTACAGGCTGTTCAGCAAGTAAAGAAGGGTCAACCACTGCAGGCACGTCAGGTGGGTCTGTGGTGCCAGTTATAGGGCTTGGGGCCGGGGAATGAGGCCTAAGCACAAAACGGTCCATGAGAGGGGAGGGCTGAAATACGGTCTGCGGCATGGATTTTTTGTAAATACGCCGCTGATCCCCGACTTTCCCCATACAAAACATCCGTTAGGCAATTGGGCAGTTCTTGGAGCTAGTGGGACGGCTCCCGGGGCTGAAGAAGCTGTCGAAGCGGAGCGGGAGCCACGAAAAGACAAAGTTAGGCCAAGGTTCTGATTTTAAGCATAGTCACAGGCCTTACATGCGCATTCCCCCCTGTACTTTAGGCTTTTGTTAGTTGCATTGTTCAATTAAGAGCACAACTTCCCCAGAGGTTGTATGCAATCAATGGTTTATGTGCTGATCCGGACCAGTCAGCAGCAGTTTGGGGAGTGTTCAGTGTTGGGGGGGGGATTCAGGTGTCCAGGCCAGCAAGCAGAGATGTAGATGAAAAGCCTGGGTGCACCAAAATGGCCGCCGACTTCCAGGACTAGGCCGAAGCCGCGGTCTCGCCTAGATCCGCCGTCCGGCGGGGGTGGATGCGATCGCGGGGTCCCCAAACCGAACCCCTGTGATAGGCTGGGGGGGCTTGAGTCAGACCCGGAGGGGGCGAGGGAGCCAACGGGGGGACCAGGAGGCGGGCGGTGTGAAGCCTCTCACCTGGATTTGCGCGGCGTCTCCTGCTGCGTGTGTGCTCCGGGCCCCGGGATCTCTCCGCTCCGTTCTGCCCTCCACCAGGTCCGGGAGAGCCGCTGTGGGTGGATCCGAGTTCGATCGCCGATACCCCCACGTCAGCGATACTCGAGCGCGGCTGAATGCAAGGCTCCACAGGCCTCAAGATGGCGGCTGAGCACCCGTGAATGGTGCCGTCCACGGCTCAGTTTTCTCGGTGATCCCGGGCTCTACGGATCCAATACAGGCAGGGATCTGCACAGGGGAATCCCAGGAACTAGGACAGGGGGATTAGCAGTCGGAAATCCGAGGCGCCGTGTGAGGATGGCTCTGGATTTGGTTAGGCCTGGCGGAGCTCCTCCATAGCACGTCTTCCCCTGCTTGCAGCCGGCCACGCCCCCCTGTTTCACACTTTTTTGTTAAAGAAAATTTCACGTGTTAATTCATAGTGTTTTTTTTTTTTCAAAACCATTTTTATTGATTTTACTTTGTTACAAAACATGCATAAGGGTCAAGAATGACACTGCGTACAATAGAAAAAAGGGGCATACATAGTACAGTAAGGCATCAAGTCTACAGACAAAGGATTGTCATGGCTGTCATAAGAGCATACTTGCTTAACAAATAACAAAAGGAATAACTGTGCTCTAGGGATAGGATGCATGGAGTCAGGGCTGTACTTCTACCGTTGTAGCATGTATGAAGGGTTGGGTAAGAAAAGCATAGGTAGAGAAGAAAAAGAGTAGTAGAAGAGGAGAGGAGGGGAGGGGAAGAGGATGGTGATGAAATAAGTAGGGAGGAGAGGAGAATATGTATCCTCCAGGGGATAACTAGGTGAGCATCTCCACAAGGGGGGACTTTAGCTAGCTTGACAAGAGAAAATGATACTGTATATAAAACGAAAACTTCATACATAGTAGCACCAAAACTTACGAGCTTATATCATGAGAACACATAGATATGCAAATAGCCATGAGACATACATTTGTATATTCTGGAAGGGGGGGGGGGAGTTTGAGGTGATGGACATTCAAGGAACTGAACGGTCAGAGGGGGATCCAGGTCCAGTACGTAGTTTATTCAAATACTCAAAAGGACTGGTTGATAAGGCCAGGCGTTCAGATGCAGACAATGTGAGGTGGGCAAAAAAAGACCATTTCGCATCAAAATTGTCCCTTGATTTCAGAGGGTTGTTGTATAAGTCCAAGTTTTCCCTGTATAACAGGGACTTTAAGCACTCAATCGTTGCAGCAAGAGAGGGGGGGTGGCAGAAATCCATTGGGCCATGATGGTTCTACGCGCCGCCAATAGTGTAGTAAGAGTCCAGTTGCGGAGGCCGTGAGGGAGATGATTGTAGATTATAGAGCGGTTCGTAGCCTCGGGTGGACATCCAAACATTAACAGTTTGGGTTCTTTTTCCAAAAGGCAGCCGGATACTTTGTAAATGTAGCCTACCACCTTTGACCAACAAATACTAATAGCAGGACAGTCCCATAGACGATGGAGTAGGGTAGGTTTGTGTTTTAAGCACCAAGGGCAGGCAGGGCCTATATCTGGAGAGCGTGTGGTGGAAAAGGGGTAATATGCTCTATGGTAAGAGAGCTGCCGCTCCAGGTGAGCTCACTTAGGTAATTGATGTCCACTCAGAAGCAGATGGGTGCTGGCAATGCACAGGATGTGCAAAAACAATAAGGATATGGACAGCCGCACTCCAGTAACTTGAAAAAAGACGTGCCCTTTATTGGGTACAGGAAAAAATGCACTACAGGTATCAGCACACAGTGGGATAAACAGCTGACGCGTTTCGCATTGAGTGTCAATGCTTAATCATAGCTATCATAGCTATGATTAAGCATTGACACTCAATGCGAAACGCGTCAGCTGTTTATCCCACTGTGTGCTGATACCTGTAGTGCATTTTTTCCTGTACCCAATAAAGGGCACGTCTTTTTTCAAGTAACTGGAGTGTGGCTGTCCATATCCTTATGGTAATATGCTCTATGCATTATCTTGAATTGCATTTCTCTCCAGGATTCATTGGGTGTGAGGGCCCTGGTGAGTCTATAGCCCCGAACCATGTCTTCCACCGCAATTGGGGCTGGGAGAACCAGAGACCAATTGGCCATGGAAGTGTCACTCAGAGGTTTAGCAAACTGCACATTCAGAGGGGAATATAAATCTGTTATAGAGTAGCTATTGCCAACTATCAATGCATCTAAGAAGGACGGTTGGAACCTGATAGATTTTTTGGGGCACACTTTACCAATGAAATCAACATATTGCATAACCGACAAAAATTGCCCTAGTGGCAGAGAGTATTCCAAGGACAGTTGAGTCAGGGATTTAGGGGAGCCTGATGATTCATGGAACAGAGCATACTTTTGTTAAGCCCTTATCTTTCCATTTAGAGTAGGGTTCATAGCGAAGACTGGGTGTAAACATAGGGTTGCCCTGGATCGGCAGATGGGTGGAAACATTAGGGGATAGACCCAGCTTTTTCCTCACTTCCCTCCAGGCCACCACCATGTCTCTGAACAGTAAGTTTTGTTTAATAGAATTGGGGAGGCTCTGGAGGGAGCTATGGAGGAGTGCTGCCATATCCACCGGAAAGATCATGGCTGACTCCAAGTCATAGTTGGAGTAGCGAGCGGAGGATCGTATCCAATCTATTCCAATTCTCAACAGGCAAGCTAAATTGTATAGTCTCAAATTTGGAAGGCCTGCTCCGCCCTTGCCCTTCGGAAGATATAACTTGGTCAATGCAATTCTCGGTCTGCCCCCTCTCCAAATGAATTTGGAAATGGCTGTATTTATGGTTTGAACATCTTTATGCTTCAGAAGCAAAGGCAATGTCTGCAGAGGGTAAAGCAGGCGAGCAAAGCTTACCATTTTGAACAATGTGCATCTCCCAAAAAGCGAAAGCGGGAGACCCGCCCAAAGCTCCAGCTCACCAACTACCTTTTCTATCAGGGGCGGATAGTTTAAACGATAAAGAGAGGATGGTTCCCTTCCTATCTTCAGCCCCAAATACGTGATATAGCTGTGAGCGATCCGAAGGGAGGAATTTTGAGAGAGACTTTGGGGAGGGGTGTATGACCCCAGAGGGAGGATTTCGCTTTTAGAGAAGTTTATTTTAAGCCCCGAACATTTACGAAAGGAGTCGAAGATATTCTGGATGGCCGGGACATCGGTTCGCGGGGAAGTGGAGAAGATAAGTATATCATCAGCGAAGAGAGCCACTCTCATGTCCTCGTGTCCGAAGGTCACACCATGGAGAAGGGGGGTAGTATTTAGAAGACGTGAGAGAGGCTCTATGGCGAGATTAAAAAGTAGAGGGGAAAGGGGGCATCCCTGTCGTGTACCCTTGTGGAGCCTGAAGGGAGGTGACTGGATCCCAGCTGCTGTTACTGTGGCAGAAGGTGTTGAGTACATATTGTGAATGAATGTATTGAAAGGGCCCACTAGACCAACGCTGTGCATCACCAGGGATATCCAGCGGAAGCTAACGTTATCGAACACCTTTTCGGCGTCCAATGTGATAATAGCTACTTCATGTGAGGGATGAACTTGTGCAAAGTCGAGTGCCACCATTACTTTTCGAATATTGGCAGAAGCAGAGCGTCCTCTGGTAACACCCAATTGTGCTTTATGTATAATGAAGAGCATTATGTCGCCTAGCCTTGATGCTACTATTTTAGAGAGTATCTTGGAGTCTACGTTAAGTAGGGAGATGGGGCGGAAAGAGCCGGGGTCCAGTGGGTCCTTGCCCTTCTTAGCTATGAGTTTGATATTTGCCAGATGACCTGTTGGGAGGTAAGGCCCTCCACTCCAGATGTGGTTGTATACAGACAGTAGCGTTGGGGCCACTTCCGCTTTCAGCAGCTTATAAAATTCGGAAGAATACCCATCTGGACCCGGGGCCTTATCCGCAGAAAGTCCACCTATGGTGAGAGCGATTTCCTCCAAGGAAATAGGGGCGTTCAGACGTGCTAGCATGTCAGGGTCAACTCGTGGTAGAATAACACTGTCTAACCATTCCTGAGCTAAACTTTCGTCTACGGGTTCCAAGCTATATAAACGAGTGTAAAACTCCTCCAACGTTTTATTAACGTCTTTTGGTTCTATGGACATCGAGCCGTCCGGGTTACGGAGAGCAGCTATGTGTGTCGGGGTATATGAGCCTTTAGTTAGCCTTGCGAGCAACTTTCCGGCTTTATTGCCAAATTTATGGTAGTGGAGCTGAGAAGCAGAAAGCTTCATCAACTCCACCTTCTCTGCCCATGTGTCAAAACTGTCCTTAGCTTCCTTCCAGGCAGTAAGGTTCTCCTCTGTGCGGTTTGAGTTTAAGCGCGGTTGGGCTAGTCTTACTCTGGTGCTAGCATCCTGGAATTTTTTACGCGCGTCCTTGGTGTATGCTGAAGTAAATGATATAATTTTGCCCCTTAAATAGGATTTGCCTGCCTCCCAAAATAGGTTCGGGTCACTCACATGTTGACTATTGGTATGTGCATATTCAGTCCAAGCCTCAGTAAGCATCTTTTTGAAACTATCCGTCCGAGTCAGGTAGGAAGGGAACCTCCAAAGCCTAATCCCTGGGCCAGTTTGGGGGATGTGCATAGAGATTGAAATAGGGGAGTGATCGGAGATCACTAAATCGTGGATATCAGTGAGGTGAATCCTAGGGAGAAGAGAAGGAGTGCAGAGGAGATAATCCAGCCTAGCAAAAGAGCCGTGCACTGGTGAGAAAAAGGTATATTCTTTGTCTAGAGGGTGATGCAGTCTCCACACATCTACCAGGTTAAGAGCCTGGACCATGTGAGAAAAATGCGTCGGGCACACTTCGCGGGTTGTGGATGTGGTAAGGTGTGTGCCAGATCTATCCTCTCTATCACAGAAGGTGGAGTTGAAATCACCCCCTATGAGGTGTGGAACGTCGCCATCCGCCGCAAGAAGGGGCGTCAGTTTAGTGAAATAAGCTTGGTCGGGGGAGTTGGGAGCATAGATATTGGATATCTTGAAGATCCCCGAAGGGAGCTTGAGTTGCACAGTAATCCGTCTACCCTCCTCATCTCTATCGACCAAGAGCACCTCACAAGTCAAATTTTTGTGGAGTAGAATGAGTGTGCCTGCCTTTCGGCCAGCAGAGGCCGAACCTAGAACCCTCCCCACCCACGACTTTTGCATACGGAAGAAATCATTTTCCCCCAGATGGGATTCCTGGAGTAAAGCGATGTCGGCTCCAAGGCGTTTCAAGTGCCTTAGGACCTTCATGCGCTTAGCAGGCGACCGCAGCCCCTTCACATTCCAGGATATTATCTTGACTTGGGCCATTGTGTGTAGTAAGTGAGATTACCTGGAAGCAGGTGCAAACACACGTAGTGGAATTGATGCTGACCTTGTGTATCACGAGGGTAAGTGGTGAGTCCTGCCCTTAGAATATTCTGTAGATGGAACCATCCTCTTTTTAAGGAAAGGGGTGAAGTTAAGGGGAGAGAGAAAAACATAAAAAACAAGTTAGAAATTAAAATAACATCCATAACACGAGACTTCTCTTTTTTCCACATGCACTCCCACCACCGGTCGTGCCGCCAGCCCACAAACATGGGGCATATATGAATCTGACAGTGTCCCCTCAAAGATATAACCAAAACATAAAAGCGCCAATGCATTAACATGTACATAGCCTCCCCGGCCGCAGCCAGGGGGGAGCCCAGTAGCTAAGGGAGTATGGCGGTACCCCCTTGAAAGGACAATGTCGGAGCATAGAGGCATTTAAACAAAAAAAAAAACAATGAACATACTATAGCAGTTGACGGCCGCACCGCGGCTTAGACTATTAAAGATAAACTAGAGCATGTTGAGAGCAGTGCAGCACCAAGGGTGCTGTGAATAGACTAAAGGGAAGAAACAACCCAAGTACTGCTGAGTTAGTTCAACGTAGCAACTATAGGGCCAGCGCCTATGAGTCTATGCAATAAAGGCTCCACAGGGCCGCAGGAGAGCCAAAAGAGGCATGCCAGCCCCCCCCAAAATAAAAGGAAAAAGAAAACACTATTCTCTATGTCTTCATTCATCCGGAATCTTGTTGACCCGAAACAGATGTATGCTTGAGTCGTTTAGGTGGGTCTTTCCTAGGGCTTCTCTGGTCTCTGGGGCCTTGTTTGACCTTGTCTGCGTATGTGCCCGACGACGGACGATCAGCCACAAGCGATTGTAGGTATGCGCGGGCCTTGTCCGGTGACTGTAGCAAAAGCTGGTCTCCATTCGGGGCTTGCAAGCGTAGAATAGCGGGGTATGCCAAAGTAAAGCGGATTCCTTGCTTGAAAAGTTCCGCGCAGATGGGTTGGAACTCCTTGCGTTTCCGAGAAACTTCTATGGAATAATCCGCAAATATCAGCAACTTGTGGCCATCAAGCTCCGCCGAGCGAGCCTTGCGAAACCCCTGCAGGACATCCATACGATCGGCATAATTTAGGTAGCGCGCAATTACAGGTCTAGGCCTAGTGCGATCTTCCGTCATGGCTCCAACGCGGTGCGCTCTTTCTACTACGCACCTGCGGCCTAGGCCCAGTGACTCGGGGAGGGCGGTGGAACATATGTCTAGCAAAGAGCCCGGTTTATAGGATTCAGGAAGGCCGATAATCCTCAGATTGTTCCTTCTGGAGCGGTCATGTAGGTGTTGTTGGTCCTGTATGAACCGCTCCATGGCCCCATTAATGCTGTATTGGTCGTCTTCCATCGAAGATATCCGCTGTTCTGCATTGGACAGTCGCGTTGAATGTTCTCTCAGTTCTTTGCGGAGCTGTTGCATGCCCGTTGCCACTGCTTTTTCAACAGCCGCTGTGATGGAGGGCGAAAGCAAGGCCGCAACCGCCTTAGCGATCCTTTCATGGGTATTGTCCTGAGCGGCGTAGCCCGAGTGGCTGGCAGCCACAGTGTCCATGTCCTCATGTGGCGTGCTGCCCTGGATAGGGCAATCGGGCTCAGGATGGGGCTGAGTGTTCTGAGGAGGGAGATTGCCTCGTGTTGCGGCCGCCATATTGGCTGCGGCCGATGCGTCTGCCGGGACCTCCGGAACAGCGGAGTCCCTGGCCGTCCGCGGCTGTGTAAGGTACCGCTCCATGCTCCGTTGTTGGGGCGATGAGTGGGCGCTATCAGAGACTCGAACCTGAGGCAGCGTCGGGACTTTATAAGCTGAATTACTTGCGGGCTGATCGGAGCCTCCGGTGTTCGCGTCCTCTACATGTGCTGCCGGAACCGGAAATATCTAATTCATAGTTTTGATGCCTTCAGTGTGAATCTACAATTTTCATAGTCATGAAAATAAAGAAAACTCTTTGAATGAGAAGGTGTGTCCAAACTTTGTCTGTACTGTATATTATATCACTTACTTTGATTGTACACTATTCACTTGGTGATTTGTGTTTATTGTTTATACCCTGTTTTTTCACCTATTTGGGATATCATCTAGCGCTACAATTTATATGTTCTGTTTGTTACTTTCCACTTGTCTATTGGTTTTTGTAGCTGCTCACTCATTTAGCACAGATTTATTATGTTTTGTATTAGGCATGTACCATAGCTCCAACATGTCGGCTCCAGGTTTGCTTAGCACCATTAGGGAGGGTACCCAACATGTTCAACAAGGTACAATTGAAACGTTCAAGGAGAGCATTACCCTCTGGATAAGGTGTGGTGTGGCTCTTGTCACTGTTAAGCAGTGTTAACAGCTCTTTAAAGGGTTTGTAAAGGATTTTTATTTATCTCAATAGCTTCCTTTACCTTAATGCAATGCTGTTTTCATGTCTTCATTGTTAGTTTTTGCTCTCAAGTTGCTGTAATTCTTCTTTGATCTCCACAATTCCTGGTTGTCTGTTTCTTGATGACCACAGTACTGGAAGCTCTCTCTCTGTGGTCACTAATCAGGGAGGTGTGATTACATACCTCACAACTTTTTGAGATGGGAATGAGGGACACCTATCAGCAAAAGTATGCAGACATAGGACGCACCCCTTGTCACGCCCCCTTAAAGGAGAATTGTACAAAAAAAACACGATTGGTTAAACCCACAAGTGCTTTTTTTTACCACTACTATTCCTTTATATTGGTTTGTGGCATTTACAAATGCAGCAATTTAGAAATCAGGTGAAAGTTTTAGCACTGGGAAACACTTTTTGATGGATAAAAAGTGCATTTTATACACATCTATATAAATCAGACCAAAATGAGGGACACATGAGGAGGAATGAGGGACAGAGCTTCACATCAGGGACAGTCCCTCAAAATCAGGGACAGTTGGGAGCTATGTGATCACTGTGTGTCTAAAACCCCTCAGCACCAATCAGTTTCGTTTTCCAAACCATCACTGCACTGTATTGGCTCTGTGGCTCTGTACATCACATAAGCAGGAAACAACATACAAAAATGAAACTAGAAACTGCAGGTACATTATATGATTGATTTTTATCTATTGTTAATCATTTTTAAAATGAATCAGTTAACTATTATGTCTCTATACCCTGTAAACAGTCATTTCAGCAAAACAAAAGTTTTTTCCTTTACAACTCCTTTAACCACTTAAGGACCGCCTCCTGCACATTTATGTCGGCAGAATGGCATGGCTGGGCACATGCAGGTACGTGCTGTGCTAGTGTCCAGCCGTGGTTTTGCGGGCGCGCACCCGCGACCCGGTCCGAAGCTCCGGGACCCGATCGCCGCTGGAGTCCCGCGATCAGTCCCTGGAGCTGAAGAACGGGGACAGCTGTGTGTAAACACAGCTTCCCCGTTCTTCACTGTGGCTCCGTCATCGATCGTGTGATCCCTTTTATAGGGATACACAATTGATGAAGTCACACCTACAGCCACACACCCCTACAGTTAGAAACACATATTAGGTCATGCATAACCCCTTCAGCGCCCCCTTGTGGTTAACTCCCAAACTGCAATTGTCATTTTCACAGTAAACGATGCATTTTAAATGCATTTTTTGCTGTGAAAATGACAGTGGTCCCAAAAATGTGTCAACATTGTCCGAAGTGTCCGTCATAATGTTGCAGTCACAAAAAAAATTGCTTATTGCCGCCATTAGTAGTAAAAAAAAAAAAAAATGAATAAAAATGCAATAAAACTATCCCCTATTTTGTAAACACTATAAATTTTGCGCAAACCAACCGATAAATGCTTATTGCATTTTTTGAACCAAAAATAGGTAGAATAATACATATCGGCCTAAACTTAAACTGAGGAATTTTTTTTTGTTTATATATATTTTGGGGGGGGGGGATATCCATTATAGCAAAAAGTAAAACATATTGATTTTTTTTTTTTAAATTATCGCAGAGGTGATCAAATACCACCAAAATAAAGCTCTATTTGTGGGAAAAAAGGACACCGATTTTCTTTGGGAGCCATGTCGACATGACCGCGCCATTGTCTGTTAAAGCGACACAGTGCCGAATCGCAAAACCTGTCCGGGTCCTTTAGCTGCTTAAAGGTCTGGGTCTTAAGTGGTTAAGTAGGCCCCTGGTCAGAGTGAAGTCGTTTTGGCAATCCATAATGAACAAAAAACTTCTCCCACAACACTTTAGCTACAGTTACTGCTTTCTGATCTTTGGTGGGATAGGCTTGAGCATATGAAGTATAGTGATCAGTCACAATCAGAACAGTTCCCACATCACTGTTGTCATTGTCAATACACAAAAAGTCCATGCACACTAAATCCATTGGAGCAGAACTTTTCAAGTGTTCCATAGGAGCAGCTCGAGTAGGCAAAGTTTTCTGTTGCAGACATCTCACACAACGGCGACAATAGTCCACAACAAATTCCCTCATTTGTGACCAAAAGAAACGGTCTTGGATTAGTCCATAGGTTTTTTCAATGCCTAGATGTCCATGTTGGTCATACAAACTTCTCAAAAGAGATTTTTTGTAGACTTGAGGGAGCACTAGTTGTCTGCTTCCAGGATGAAGTTTATCCCATTCTTTAAGATAGTAGGTACTCTGCTCAGGTAGGGTTTTCTTGATCATACATCACGTGACACAGAGCCTTAATTACTTAATGGATTATGTAGCCCCCACAGGTGATTGGACACTGGCAAAGCCAATTAACCACTTAACCCCCGGACCATATTGCTGCCCAAAGACCAGAGCACTTTTTGCGATTCGGGACTGCGCCGCTTTAACTGAACAATTGCGCGGTTGTGCGACGTGGCTCCCAAACAAAATTGGCGTCCTTTTTTTCCTAACAAAATGCGATTTCTTTTGGTGGTATTTGATCACCTCTGCGGTTTTTATTTTTTGCGCTATAAACAAAAATAGAGCGACAATTTTGAAAAAAAATAATATTTTTTACTTTTTGCTGTAATAAATATCCCCCAAAAATATATAAAAAAACATTTTTTTTCCTCAGTTTAGGCCGATACGTATTCTTCTACATATTTTTCGTAAAAAAAAAATCGCAATAAGCGTTTATTGATTGGTTTGCGCAAAAGTTATAGCGTTTACAAAAAAGGGGGAATTTTTATGGCATTTTTATTAATATATTTTTTTTACTAGTAATGGCGGCGATCAGCGATTTTTTTCGGTACTGCGACATTATGGCAGACACTTCGGACACTTTTGACACATTTTTGGGACCATTGGCATTTTTATAGTGATCAGTGCTATAAAAATGCATTGATTACTATAAAAATGCCACTGGCAGTGAAGGGGTTAACACTAGGGGGCGGGGAAGGGGTTAAGTATGTCCCTGGGTGTGTTCTTACTGTGGGGGGGGTGGCCTCACTAGGGGAAACACTGATCCTCTGTTCATACATTGTATGAACAGAAGATCAGCATTTCCCCTGCTGACAGGACCGAGAGCTGTGTGTTTACACACACAGCTCCCGGTCCCCGCTCTGTAACGAGCAATCGCGGGTGCCCGGTGGCGATCGAGCCCGCCGGGCACACGCACGGGAGTCGGGGGCGATCGGGGGGCAGGCGCCACCGGCGGCGCACACGCGCCCCTAGTGGCCGCTCGAAGAGTGGACGTATAGCTACGGGCTCTCGCCCAGGAGAGCCGACCTGCCGCCGTTTAATGACGGTGGCTGGTCGGCTAGTAGTTAAAATTGAGTTCCTTCCCTATATAACCCCTCCCAAATGGAGAGTACCTTGTTTTTTTCGTGTGGTGTGTTAATTGTGCTCCCCTACTTTTATCCTTTATTTATCACCACCTGTCACTAAGTGCTGATTAAGTTAGTAATCATCAACACACAACACCTCTATTTCAATAAACGTAATGTGCTAAAATTCTTCTCATAGAGAACCTATGTGCAATTTGCGTGGATCTATCTATGCGATTGACACATTACTCATATAGAGCTTCAGTGACCTCATCCAATATGTTGAAGGTGACTGCCCTTCCAAGGCAAACAAGTATTTATGCAACAAACAGAAAAAAAATGTATATATATGTGTATAATAAAGAACAATATATATGGTAGAGACAATATATATATATATATATATATATATATATATATATATATATATATATATATATATATATATATATATATATATATATATATATATATATATATATATATATATATATATATGACAGTTCGATGGTGGATTACAAAGTATATCCTCTATTCATTAAAGTCCCAATGTGCTGATTAAATATTCATTTAAGTGCTTCTCCCGTGGATTTATGATATAGCAATAATGACACCACTTGCTATGATATTCCCGTCACCACTAGAAATGGCCACTCACCAGATCTCAATCAATCAAAATGCCTTTGGTCATTCCCAGGATAACCGCTCATTTTACATGTCTGTTCACCAATCGCCAGGTACCTTGGATATGCCAGTGGGGTCTCTATCTCTCCAACAATGTCTCATAAAAAAGAGGAGTGCCCCTCATGGTGTAGTACGTAAAACATTTATTGGCTACTTAAAATCAAACAAACATTGCACTCACATTTAAATGTGCTGGCACCAAGCTTCTCCAACCATATGTGCAAAGCCAAGCCAAGATTGAAGGTAAAGGTTATTCTTCTCAGGTTCCCCCAGCGTCCACCTCACGGTCAGCGCGCAATTCTGTGGGTATCAGCAGCCTATACGCGTTTCGCAATCAATGTTGCTTACTGAGGAAAGTATATGAATCAAATAACTTGATAACACCTTATTTAGCTGGGCCAATGGGTGTTTTTACTAGTGGCTGAACCCAGTGCATGAGAGGGAGAGAGGAAAGAAAGAAAGAGTTGTCTGGATTGGCCAAACATTATATTAGGATATCCTGGTTGGTTGATATTGTTATTGGTTAGTATTCCTGAAAGCGCTTTAATGAGCTGGAATTAATCAGGATAATTAAATAAAAGTTCATAAACATTGCATGGAGGCTGTGCTAGCTATGAGTATCCTATTGAGTCCATAGGTATCGAGTAATCACAAATAACTTTGCTTCATCAGCATTATTTTGCTTAATCATAGACAATTTCACCAGTGGTGAATGAAGCAGTACTGATAGCCAAAGGATGATATTATAGACAATCAGAGTACCTGATTGGTTCTAGCATCCAGTAGCATTAGACATTACCACCATGCCGCCATTCTCATACTTGTCAGTGCATTACTTTGGGCCATATAGACACGTGTTGATGTAAAGAGTATGGATTGGCCAGTCAGCTGGGCAGGGGGGTCATTTGGTAGATCGCAGTTCACAAGTCACCCCAATTGTTTGATCAGCTGCTTAATACTTGCCAATTGGTAAAAAAAAAAAAACACTGTGGTATAGGCCCAATCCTGGTAATGGTAGAGCAGTGGTGGTCAGTGTACTCGGCAGCCTCACAGCTCTCTTTGCAGCGTCCTGCTCGTCTCACTCACAGGGAATGCCATGTGACTGGCGCAGGGTGATAACGTCAATGCGTTTTGCCGTGCTTAGTGGCATGGCTTAATCTCGGACGTTAACCCATCACCAGTGACTACACATATTTATATACGGTGATCAACTGGTAATTATCACCTTGGGAGAAGTGAAGAGTCAAGGAACATATCTAGTCCCGTTGTGGAGGGTATTGCAGATAGTCCATTAAGACAAGTCTTTTAAGTTCAATGCTGTTGCCACTTCATATTTGGGAACTGACAATTGCCACATGTAAAGGCAATGTCAGTCACCATATCGATCCGGCATTACACCCTATCAAACCGTTTTGAATAGTATGTTATTCCAGAGGGTGAAATGTTGTGAATATTGTATAAACGAACATAAACGGAAAAAGGGTGGGGGGGGGGATAGGAGAAGAAAAGAAAAAAAAATACAGGATATGGGAGTGGAAACATGCATATTGCCATCATTACCTATGGTAGTGAAATGAGGACTTAATTTGGGGGATCATATGAAATAATACAGATCACTTTTAGAAGGTCCCGTACCATTCGTAACATCATTGCACCTAGTAAGGTATCAAAGACCAATTCTACTCGACCACTAGACATTCGGGCCTATTTTAATAATAAAACCGGTATCTTTAGATGCTGTAAGAAGGGGTGTCTAACATGTCAATCTATCCGCAAAGGTGGTACCAATGTTATTAAAACCAAAGATTGTACGTTCCCGATTAAACAATTTCTCACTTGCTCTACTGAATATATTGTCTACATATTACGTTGCCCATGTAATCTGTTATATGTAGGACGGACAATCCATACCCTACGCATACGAGTAGGCGAGCACAGACGCCTTATTAAAAAGGGCTGCGACAAACACAGCGTTCCTAGACATTTTCTGTATGCTCACAAGAAAGATTTCAAGGGCCTTGAGGTATTGGCCATTGAGTCTATCCCAACAGGGACCCTTACTGAGAATGAGAGATTATCCCTCCTGTGCAAGAGGGAAACATTTTGGATTTTTCAGCTCGGATCCCTGTCATACTGGTGGCTTAAATGAGGAGCTTGACATCCTTAGTATCACTAATTAATTGATTAATTAATTGATTTGTATCCATCATTCATTATTTTTATATTTATACATTTGTTCTTTATATACATTTGTTTCTATATTTATACATATATTTTTTTGTGTGTCCCGTTTACTATGCTTCAAGGAGTTTTATTTACTATGCTTCCAGGACCTTTTTTCTAAAGTCTCTAGGAGGCCCACTATTATCCTTATTTTTATGTTCTTTTATGTGCCTACATGTGAGCTTACACACATGGGTAGTGAGTTTTTATGAGTTTATTGATACTTGTTATAACTATGTGTCTTTGTCTACTTTTTTCTGGTATTTTCATTATATTGTGTGTTATATGTTGTTATATATGTTTTTATGGGTGTTAATATATATATATATATATATATATATATATATATATATATATATATATATATATATATTATGTTGCCTATCTTCAAGGCGTTGGTGATGGTAGGGTTAAAACTAAAAATCCCTCCCCCCGCCTCTCATTGTCCAATTGTAAGGTTATTATGCCTTTATTAACCTGGTGGTGATGCCATTCCGTGACTTTGACAAAGCATCTGGCACGCGAAACATGTCAGTCGCGGCTCACCCCCACTTTTTCTGATGTCTTTTGATGCTCGCAGAAGCCTGCAATTGCACACTGACATTTTGGGAATTCCTATAGTGACGCCAGCGCTTGTCTCCCCATTGCTTGAGTTTCGCCCTCTTGATTGGCCTCTGGTGTCACATGATCTCTGAAGGACAGCGTCCGGACACCGCTTCCTTCCCTCCTCTCTGTGACACAGCGGAGATCCTGCCCATCCTCGCTCTGACTGATGTGATGGCGTCATTGGCTCGGCTGCATCCATCCTTCCCCGCCGCTCCACATCCCAGTCGTGAGGAGGATCCCGCTCCCATCGGCCCCTCTTTTACATCCGGGTGACCAGCAATATCCCTCCCTGCATGTGAGCTGTACCATCGATTGCTCTCGGCGTGGATACCACCCCTCTACTGCCTGTCCCCATCTTCCTGCATGGAGGTGTGAAAGCGGCTGCTGAGGTATCGTATCATCTCCCCACACTACAGTGTGCTCACTCTTTGGAAGTACTTTCTACCATCTCCCCACAGTGATTTATGGTTTCCACTTTACCATCATCATACCACTTCTGTGCATGCATTGTGGACTGTCAATCAGATTTCATTCAATCATTTATTTTTGCTGCTATTTTATCAGTTCATGTCTATGTTTTTTCGTTCTTCAACATTTTAAGACTATAAAGTGATATCTACTTAACCTCTGTGCGCTGTATTCTTTGTTTTCTGTTTATTGCCCATGTTTCCTAGTGGTTGATAGCTGCACGGAGGTTTTTTTTTGTATTACTTTTTTTACAACACAGCACACTGTGTATCACTGTTGTCATGGTGTAGCGCTACCAGTGGGATTTTTTTGTATTACTTAGAACCAATCAGGTACTCTGAATGTCTATAATATCATCCTTTGGCTATCAGTACTGCTTCATTCACCACTGGTGACAGGATTGTCTACGATTAACCAAAATAATGCTGATGAAGCAAAGTTATTTTTGATTACTGCATACCTATGGACTCAATACGATACTCATAGCTAGGATAGCCCCCATGCAATGTTTATGAACTTTTATTTGACTAGCCTGATTAACTCCAGCTGCATTAAAGCACTTTCAGGAATACTAACCAATAACAATATCTAATCAACACATGCATATGGTCCCTACTTTGATATCAACCAACCAGAATATCCTAATATAATTTTTGGCCAATCCAGACAACTCTTTCTTTCCTCTCTCCCTCTCACGCACTGGGTTCAGCCACTAGTAAAAGCACCCATTGGCCAAGCTAGAGAAGGTGTTATCAAACCAAGTTATTGGATTCATATGCTTTTCTTCTTTTTAATAATGTTGCCAAATAATTCATAAAACCATATTGAATGGTGTGCCTATAACCTGTGGCTGAACCATTTACGTCCGGACTGGTTCTGTGTTTATGTTTTGTAACAAGTTAGTCCTGTTTGTTATTTATGTCCATGATAATTCATGTTTTAAATGATTCTATTTGTTTTTGTCATTAAGTTCTAAATAACTGCACTTTCCAATATTTTTGATACTAGAATACATTTAAGTTGTATCATACTTTGGCCAAGATCATTAATTGTTGCTACAGGTAACCTCTTTTTAAATAGCCTTCCCTTAGGCTATTTCTCTTTCCCAGTCCTTTCCCTACCAATGTATAGCACAACAGTGATTGCATTTGTATTTGTGGATAGTACCTTTGCTTTGCAGTAAGGACTATGTCAACGAGAAGAGAGTCAAGGACTAGTAAAAGGGGCACCAGAAAATCCCTGCATATGGCTAAGGATTCTGAGCTTGCCTGCAGTTGACCATCCCCCTCTGTCAGCCCGATAGCAGCCTCACAGGATGAGCCTGTCTGGTTTTGCAGCTTCTGCTATGTCAGCTCATGTATACGTCACTGAGGATGCTTTGAAAGTTGCTTTGGATGGCTTAGACAGAAGGATTGCTACTATTGCAACCTCCTACTTGTCAGTCGCTAAAGATGCAGGTGCAATATTATGCAGATATGGTGTGTGCTGCTTACAAATTGCCTCCCGTTGAAGCTTCTAGGCCCTCGGTTTCCTCTTTGGGATCTTGGAAATCCCTGCAGGCTGCATGCACCTTTCCAGTTCATCCCTTGCTGGATAAACTGATGTATGATGACTGGGTTCACCCAGATAAATGTGTTTCTCCTCCTAGGCAGTTTTCTCCCCTTTATAATATGGAGGAAGGTTTCACTAAGAAATGGGGGGTACCTGCTATTGATGCAGCTATTTCTTGTGCAAACAAAAACCTGACCTGTCCTATAGACAATGCACATGGTTTTAAGGATCCATCTGATAAAAAGCTGGAGTCCCTATTAAAAGCCTCCTATTCCATGGCTGGGGCTGTAGTACAACCTACAGTTGCAGCCATTGGTGTATATCAGTTCCTTAAGGAACAAATGAAGCAGATGATTAAGCTCCTCCCTAAAGAGGAGATTGAGGTTTACAAGGATCTTCCTTGTAAATTGATTGATGCGATTATGGACTCTCTTTGGTTAAAACATTGGGTGGCCAAGGTTTCTTGGCAGTGTTGCCCTTTGGTGGAGAACACCAGTTTGAAGATTACCTGGATAAATACATCCAAACGATTGCCGGAGGAAAGTCTACTATGTTGCTGGTTAAGAAGAAGATTAAGCGTCCCTCATTTAAACATACTTTCTCCAGCCCCTGGAACCTCATTCTCCAGGCAGTGGCAATGGCCTCCCCAGTCTAACACTAGGGGAAAGGCCCAGAGCCAAACCCAAGGGCAGAAAAGAACTTGGGGTTCAAAGTCTAAACAGACCCCCCAAACTTTTCTATGAAGGAATGCCCCCGCTCGGCCGAGTGGGGGAAGGCTGCTGCAATTTGCAAGCGCCTGGCGGAACAAAGTTCAGGACAAGTGGGTCATCTCCACAGTTTCCTCAGGCTACAGGCTAAAATTCAGAGAACTTCTGTCACCGCATTTTTTGAGATCAAGAGTGGCCAACGATCCAGAAAAAAGAAGGCCTTTACTGTTGGCCTTGGATCACATGTTGCCCCAAGGGTTAATCTTGAATTGGCCCCAGAGGATTAGGGATCAGGATTCTATTTAACCACTTGACAACCAGAGGCCGTCTTTTAACGGCCTCGGCTTGTTGTGGCTTTGTGTGGTGATATCTGAATGATGCCTGCAACTACAGGCATCATTTAGATATCACTGTCTTCAGCCGCCGATTCTGTGCACTATACAAACGATCAAAACGGCAGTTCCGCTGCTTGATCGTTCTTAGGCGGCGGGAGGGGACATCCCCCCTCCCACCGTCATCCGGTGCTTCCCCGGGCTCTCCCGTGCCATCGGGGGCCCGGAGAGCGAATCGGCCGGCGCTGTCTGGGAAGCATAGAGATGACTGGTGACCAGATGGTCACCAGTCAACTCTATGACCGTCGGAGGGCCCGGGTGTGACGTTAGGACGTAAACAAAGCCGCAATTGTGGCTGTCGGCATGTGATCGGTGAATCTTGTTTTCATCAATTTCATGCTTGTAAGCCTGGAGGAGAGATGTGGGGTCTTATTAAAGAGGACTTGTCACAGTGATTCCTATTACAAGGGATGTTTACATTCCTTGTAATAGGAATACAAGTGATCAAAAAAATGTAAAAAAAAAGTGTAAAAATAAAAAAAATTAAGTACATTTTTTTTTTTTTTAAACACCCCTGTCCCCGGTAGCTCTCATGCAGAAGCGAACATGCATGGATGTTTTCTGGTACCCCTAAAGCGGTGGGGCAGCAATACATGTTTGGGATACACTCCTCACCAGCTCCCAAGGAGTCAATAACTTGTAAGTCAGAGAAAACAATATAGTGTCCTTGTACAACAGCTGTAGCACAGTAGGCAGCCACAGCAGGCCCAGGTACTTCCTCCCATTCACTTTCTTCTAAGTTCACTGGCAACCCAGGACACCTAGAGAGAGCATCAGCCCCAATATTTTTGGGCCCTGGCTTGTATTTGAGAGTGAATTTGAAATTAGACAAGGCAGCAAGCCACCTATGACCAGTGGCATCCAGCTTAGCTGTAGTCAATACATAAGTGAGGGGGTTGTCAGTTCTCACCTCAAACTGAGCTCCATACAAGTAATCATGCAGCTTTTCAACAATAGCCCACTTCAGGGTGGCGGACAAATAAGGCTTATCTGTCTGTGAGGACACCCCCCGAAAGGGACAGATGGGTCCATATTATACACACACACAATAAAATCTAGTGAGTTGATAAGAGTTGGGGGGGGTGAATGTGTGTGAAAAAAAGGGGTGGGGGGAAGAACGGAGAGGAGGGAGGAGAAAAAAAAAAGAAATAGGGCAAAAGAGAGAGGGTAGAGGTGAGAAGAAAAGAAGGAGGTAAAACGGGGGAGAGGGGAAAGAAAGGGAAAGGAAATAAAATAAAAAAAATGGGGGAGGGGAAAAAAAGATCAGTGAACAGTCAGGCTTGCTCCGGTCCCTCCAGATCCCTGGATATACTCCAGTGTTTTTCCCACGATCTGGGCGACTGGAGCAATCCCAGGGACCCCCTCCCCTTACTTACCCCCTTGGATTCCAACAGGTGATTCTTTCCCTATATAGGACACAATTCCACAATCTTTCCTTCTTTTATTTCTGGCATCTGAACTGCCTATATAATTTATCACCTGCATCAAGCACTTGATTCAGTTTGTATATATATTTGGTAAGTGACCAAATATTTAAAAAAATTTGTGTACACTATATCCACATATCCACACATATTTCCTTTTTCACCTTGGCACTCTAACACTCCCGCCTAGGGTTTTTCTATCCTCTCTTCCCTTTCCCCATCTCCTCATTCCCTTCCTCCCTCTTTGGATTTATTTTCATCCTTTTCTTTCTCTTCTTTTTTCTCTCTCCCCCTCCCCCTTTCACCCCCCTTTTTAATTTTTCCTCTTTCCTCCCCCCTTTTTTTCTTTCCCCCTTTACCCTCTCATGTTTCCCCTCTTTTTTTCTCCTCCCTCCTCTACTTCCCCCCACTCCCTCTCCCTTTTTTTTTTACATATTGGATGTATATCTAAATTAAAAAAGGAAAGACACTTGCCACTGAGCTGTAACTGCCAGCTGCCGATGTGGTGGACAAATAAGGCTTACGTGCCTGTGAGGACACTCCCCCCTAATTACTGCACCCCACGGAAGGGACAAGTGGGTCCCTATATCTCTCTCTCTCTCTCTATATATATATATATATCTATATATCTATATATATCTATATATATCTATCTCTCTCTTATATATATATATATATATATATATATATATATATATATATATATATATATATCTATATCTATATCTATATCTATATCTATATCTATATATATATATATATATATATACCCACCTGTCCCTTCCGTGGGGTGCAGAAATTAGGGGGGAGTGTCCTCACATGCACGTAAGCCTTATTTGTCCGCCACATCGGCAGCTGGCAGTTACAGCTCAGTGGCAAGTGTCTTTCCTTTTTTATTTAGATATGCATCCAGTATGTCTGATTAGGTTAACGCATTTTGATAACCTCTATGGCTAAATATGTATACCTCTGTTTTTTGCCTCCCCAAGACACGGCAGCACCGCTCCACATAAATGCAACTGTGCATATAGCCCAAAGTGTTTTTTTTATGTAATATTTAATTTTTATTAATCTATGTTGATCAAAAGTGTATATCCAATGGGGCAGATCCTCAAAGAAATTACGCGGCGTATCTCTTGATATGCCGTGTAATTTCGAATTTTGCGCGTCATATCTTTGTTTTGGTATTCACAAAACAAGATACGACGGCATCTGTGTTAGATCCGACAGGATCTTAGATGCAATTTTTCGGCGTCCGCTAGGTGGTGTTCACGTCGTAATCTGCATCGAGTATGCAAATTAGCTATTTCCGACGATCCACGAACGTACGACTGGCCGTCGCATTTTTTTACGTCGTTTCCGTTCGGCTTTTTCCGGCGTATAATTAAAGCTGCTATATGGTGGCGTACTGAATGTTAAGTATGGCTGTCGTTCCCGCGTCTAATTTTAAAAATGTTATGTCGTTTGCGTAAGTCGTCCGTGAATGGGGCTGGACACCATTTATGTTCACGTTGAAAACAAAGACGTCCTTGCGACGTCATTTGGAGCAATGCACCCTGGGAGTTTTTACGGACGGCACATGCGCAGTTCGTTCGGCGCGGGGACGCGCTTCATTTAAATGAAACACGCCCCCTACCTGCCCAATTTGAATTCCGCCGCGAGATATACACTACACCGCCATAACTTACGGCGCAAATTCGTTGAGGATTCAAACCAAAGCCAGGTAAGTTACAGTGGCGTAGCATATCTTAAATCTGCGCCGGGCGCAGTCTATGCATGTGGATCTGCCCCAATGATTGTGTAAACTTCATTGTATCTATTTTATTTTTTTTATCTTTTCTCATCTTCTTTTATATTCGACTTTTGTATTGCAGTATATTAAATATGGTATTAATGTATATTTTCGATCAATACCCTCTATTTTTAGAGATCATATGATATTTCATTGTGCCACTTTCACAGGCCCTGACAAAGCGTAAATTCGCAAAATGAGTAGGCCCTACTATCTTCTATGCTTGGTAATCATGCACCCTAAACTTGAAACTTCTAAACTATAACTTGGTTTTATTTCATGCTTTAATTTTGTGGTATTACTGCCCTTTGGCAGAAACATACAAGTTGTTTATTTTTCTATAATTCTAGTATTTCTACATTTATTTACTCCTCCAGGGCACATCTAAAGTCCCACCCCATTCAACTTTTTTTCTTGAAACATAGTCACATATTCTTAGGGGATGGGATGGTGCATTCGTAGGAGCTCTTTATTATTCCACATGCACCCCAATCCCTACACATAGGTAGGCAATACATTGAGTGGAACAAGGGTGTCCAATCTATTAGACAGTGGAAGGTTGCAGGTGCACCACCAATGCCACAAAGCATGCAAACTGGAGAAACCCCAGGGGGCAGATAAAAACCGTCTTTTCTTGATCTTCCACTCATTGGTAATAACCGGATCTTAAATCCATTACTGTGAACCACTTGCTACCTTGCAGGGCATCAAGAGTTTCCTCAATGCAAGGTAGTGTGTATTGATCTGGGACTGTTCGATGATTTAGAGTCCTATAATCAACACATATTCATACTCCACCATTTTTCTTTCTGACCACTATTATTGGGGATGCATATGGGCTTTTAGACTCAGTGATGTTTTGATCTTTCATTTTGTGCAAGCACTCTCCATCATCCAGATCTTTAAGAGGTATGTGCCTGGGTATTTCTCTAAATGGGGTGCTATCTGTGCTGAATATTTTTAGCACACTGTCATGACCTTGCAGTAATACTTTCATGACCGGTCTCTTACCTTGTCTGTGTACCTTGTCTCTCACATCTGCATGGTTAAGTAATCTTCCCTCAGTGTGGCTCCACACTAGCCTCAACAGGAACCACTATTTTACACTGTGTTCTCCAAACCTGCCTTGCCGTGCAATATTGTGCGATTGGTTTCCTGCTTGCCGTGTGCTCTATGTTTGTCTCTGTTACCGATCTTGGCGTGTTCCCGACCATCCCCGCTTGCTTGTGACCCTGACCTTTGGCACGTTCTCTACTATCCCTGTCTGTTTGTGACCCTTGACCTTTGGTTTGTTCACGGTGTATCCTTGTATGCTTGTCACCCTGACCTTTAACTTATCCTCTTATAACCTACCTTGAGCGTAAGCTGGGAGACCCTGGGGGCCGCAACCTGGAGTCAACTGCAGCAAAGTCCATCCTCACCACTAGAGGCTCTGGTGAACACCCGCTGGCTCTTAGACTCTGCACCCTGGGTAATCTTGTGTTCTAGTTCCCTGTGGGATCTGTGTTGGTGCCCCCAGTGCACCTGACTTCCTGCACCACCCAGGGTTCCAACTGCAGCAGTCAGCCATAGGGTCCACTATCATGCACTTCTGACCCAATGGTGTGCATCTATCACCTGGACTCAGGTGATCTAACACACACCCAATATCCACGCCATCAGTTGAGATAACTTTTTTGTATTCAATTAGGTGCTCGCCTAGCGCTTGTTTGTGCTCTGCAGTACCATCAGCATCATTCAGGTGAAAGTCTAATTTGGTTTATTTCTCCTCTACCTTGGCAGGGTATGAGCTACTGATTTCCACTGGGCAACAATAGGCTACCTCTTTCCAGGCTGGTATTATAACGGGGTATGTGATAATGTTCCGAACAGTAACAACATCCATTATACATATTTTAAATGGTATTTCCTTTCTGGTACTATCTCCTAACCATTCTTTGCAGCCTTTTTGTATCAGTTTCCAGCAGGAAAAAGCTACTGGTTGCACTTGGTAAAATTTCCACATAAACACTCTCACTCCCCCGGCTTGAAGCTCTATGGGATGCCATGGATTTCGCACACACCCTCCAGGAAGATCAGGAGCAAAGGTTTGGCAGATATTTTGAAGCTCTGGAGCAACAGGGAGTGAAGGTAGAGGAGTTCCCTGTTGGGGCTGAAGAAACCGTATGAAAGCAGCCTCAAGGGGGCGTGGCCTGGACAGCGAGCAGGATGGACGCACACTAAAGGAGCTCCGTGCAAAAGACACAGCCGAAAGCCCTTTCCCCTGCTATTTGGTCTACAGAAATGGGCAAACTGGGTTATCAGACCCCGCACACCCGAACACGCAGCAATTCGACCACATCCTCATCCAGGAGCATCCCAGATCTCTTCAAATCCGCCTCGGCCTCACGAAGCAACGTGGCGCCTATCAAAATGGTGCGGCCCCAGCATGAAGACGAGGACTTCAGCGAGGACTCGCAATACAACGCGGAGGACTCAGGTAGGAGCCGACCCCGTTCTGGAAAGCCCTTAACTGTGGCGGACATGTCTGTAATAGCAGCAGACATCAAGGCCACCTTTTCGGCGGCAATTACGGACCTGAAGTCCGACATCCTTGTCCTGTCTGACAAGATGGAGGCAGTTGAGACGAAGGGGAAGCAAAGAGACAGGGCTATACACAGGCTGGAAAAGGTAGCAGACACACATGCGGCTCATTTTATTGAAATGAGCAGACATCTAGAAGACCTGGACAACCGTGGACGCAGGTGTAACATTAGGGTGAGGGGGATACCAGAATCGGTGGAAACTGAACAAATCGTCCCCGCGCTACAACGGGTATTCAATTATTTATTAGAAAGACAAGAGGACACAGACATAGAATTTGTCAGGGCCCACAGAGCCCTCAGAGCCAGGGGGCCTGACGATGCACCGCCGAGAGACATTGTGTGTTGTTTGCAAAGCTTCCAGCTCAAGGAAGACATAATGAGAAAAGCCCGCAGAAATGACCACATTGCATTTAATGGCGCCAACATCATGCTATATCAGGACTTATCCCAAATAACGTTAAAAAATCGTAGAGCTCTACGCCCCCTGCTGGAGCGCCTGAGAGAGAGGGAAATAAAATACACCTGGCGATTCCCCTTCGCTCTTGTGGTAACTATCTTGGGTAAACAACATACCCTGCGCTCCCCAGCAGACCTACCGTACTTCTGTGAAGCCCTACACCTTGAACCTATGGACCTCCCTGACTGGTACCAAGAATACACCCTACCACCACTCACCAGAAGTCCCCCTGAATCACCCTTCTCTACACCTGACAAACAAAAAGCCAAAAAACAGAAACAAGGCCGTGGCGGGAGCTCCCAAGCTGGAACACCTGCTCCCCGCTCTACACCCGCGAGGAATCGTGCCTATGATTGAACACTGTCAGGCTGCTTAAGCTTCACATGGAGAAATGCAAGCGTATAGCAAGATGATAAGATCTAGAGACTATTTTTGTGGTTCTGTGCTATGAGGTGACCACTGTTAATGAGTTTCATGAGAATACTGCAAAACGAAGTGAACAGAGAACTTAAGCTCTGGGAACGGACTCTCCCTTTTTATTTTTATTATTTAATTCTCTTGTTTATTTTGATTTTTTCCTCTTGCTCAGCAGGCATCCTCTCGGATCCATGCCACTATGACTTGACGATAACCCTCTGATCCCGGCTGGGAATATTCAGAAATGTACGCTAAGCCTTTTGACTGACTACTGCCATCTAGAGGCGGACAACGATCTGAGCTACCCGATCCAATTTGTATTTTTTTATGTTTAATTTTTCTCATTCACGCCCTTCTTAATGAGTGTTTCATCTCAGGACCCACCCACACACCAGATCTTACGAACCGCCACCATGGTGAATTCTATACGTCTTCGCCACTTTCTCCTGGCGGACTGCATAAGTTGCTTACCTTTACTAGTTAGACCAAGTTTTTAATTTTGAGTTTTAAATTTTTTCTTTGCTTTTTCTCTAGCTGACTGCCTATCAAAAAGGCTGTGTCTTTTTCACTATATGTTCTAACAATAGTCTGTTCCATATAACATATATACTAGGTATTCTGTTTCCTTGTTTAAGAATCTTGATTGCTGACATCCTACGTTCCCACAGAGTACACCTGGAGGGAGATTTCTCTATCCAGGTGTACTACTTATTTCTTACTTTAGATAGTGTTGTTAATAATCTAAAGTGTACTGATAATTTATCTCCCGCTGCTGGAATTACTTCCAAGCACTCCTACTCTTCCTCTCTTATTTCACCCTTTTCTCCTGCTCTTCCCTAACCTAATCCCTCCCCACATCACCCTGTTCCCAAAACGCTGACTGGTTTTTGATACTGTGTCACCTGTACGGCACAGATCGCTAACATCACTTTGAAAGTTTATTGTAGGGTCACCGCTGGTGACAACTTTACCCGAGACCGATGGCCTACTCGTCCCTGGGGGGAAGCCCACAGATCATTTCACACAGCACGAAAGGTCTGAACATACCTGAGAAACGGACATCACTACTCAGAGAACTAAAAAGAGGTAAGCCCCATTTCGTCTTCCTGCAGGAGACGCACTTTAAGACAGGACAAACCCAAAAACTAACCAACAACTACTTTACCGAAGCACATCACTCGACTAATGACAAAGCTAAGACTAAGGGGGTAACAATCCTGATCAGCAAAGACGCACCCTTTACCCTCACAGACCGACTGATAGACCCAGAAGGACGGTATGTTCTCTTAAAGGGCACATACTTGGGCAAACCAATAACCCTGGCGAACGCATACTTTCCAAATACCGCACACGTCAATTTCTGTAGAAAATTAACACAAGAACTAATGGGGTTCATGTCAGGCCCCCTTATACTAGGTGGCGATTTTAATGTCCCTTTAGTTCCAACCGCAGACTCCTCATCGGGTAAATCCTGTATTACGTACCGAGCACTTAAAACGCTTAAAAAATTATTCAACTCACTACAACTGATAGATACATGGAAATTCCTACATCCTGATACGAGGGACTTTACGTTCCACTCAATCCCACACAATCGTTACTCCAGGATAGATTATCTATTTATCACTCAGAGGGACCTCCACCTGGTGAGAGATGCACATATTGGGATCCAATCATTATCAGATCACGCACCCATCTCCCTGACACTGGATCTTGGTCGAACAACACCCAGATCAAATACCTGGAGGCTGAACGCCTCACTCTTAACCGACCCAGAGTTACTCCCAGGGATCACCTCCTCCCTACAGGAATACTTTCATATAAATGACACAAATGGAATGGACCATATGATGGTCTGGCAAGCACACAAGTGTTACATGAGGGGGGAGCTGATCAGACTGGGCTCGCAAAAAAAGAAAACGCTCCCAAATGATCATGGACTTAGCTAACAAAATACACAAATTAGAGAGCAAACACAAACATACCATGTCACAACAATCTGCGTCGGAGCTCCTAGAGACACGAAAGTCCCTAAGAGAAATCTTTGATTTCAAAACAAAAAGGATGTTTTTTTTCAAAAAGAAGCTTTACTATGAGGCAGGCGATAAATCTGGAAAATTTCTGGCGAGAGCCTTGAAGGAAGGGAACGCTGTCAATCATATTCCAAGCATTAAGACAAGCAGTGAATCTTTAGAAGTCTCTACAGAGGCCATAGCTGCGCAATTTCATAGATACTACTCCGAGCTTTATAATCTCCCGACACAACATAAACCACGAACGGTGGAAGGCAACACGACAACTGCCATACTAGACTATCTGACCCAAAGTAGCCTCCCCAAACTCGACAACCTACTGCTAAAACCTTTAGAGCAGTGTTTCTCAATTCCAGTCCTCAGGCCCCCCCCCCCCCCCCAACAGGTCAGGTTTTCCCTCAGATGAAAAGGCTGTGGTGATTACTAAGGCAGTGAAACTGATCAAATCACCTGTGCAAAATAATGGAAATCCTGAAAACCTGACCTGTTGGGGGGGCCTGAGGACTGGAATTGAGAAACACTGCGTTAGAGGGACAAATAACAGTTGAGGAGACTCAGTCTGCAATTAAGGATCTGAAATCAGGGAAAAGCCCGGGGCCGGATGGATTTTCATCAACTTATTATAAGACCTTCTGTGGGACCCTGTCAAAGCACCTGACCAGAGCTTTAAACACTATGTCCTCACCCAGATCAGTGCCGACTGACTTTCTCTCCGCCCATATCACACTAATTCCGAAACCGGGGAAAGACCATACAGAATGCTCCAGTTATAGGCCCATCTCTTTACTGAACCTGGATCTTAAGATCCTAGCGAAGATTATGGCCAACAGACTGAGACCCTTGCTGACCTCATTAGTGGGACAGGACCAGGTGGGCTTTGTCCCAGGTAGAGAAGCAAGAGACAATGTAATTAAGGCTTTGCTTTTGACGGACATGACACGTGGGAGTAATGTCGGAGGCCTTCTCCTGTCCACTGACACGGAGAAGGCCTTCGACAGGGTCGCATGGGACTATATGAAAACCACCTGTGAATTCATAGGCCTTGGTCCTCACATGATGTCCTGGATCAACGCCCTATACAATAGACCCACGGCCAGACTTAAAGTAAACGGATCACTATCGGAAGAGGTCCAGATCTCAAACGGGACTAGACAAGGCTGCCCCCTGTCCCCTCTTTTGTTCATACTGTCACTCAAACCCTTTATCAGAATGATTAACAAAGATGATTCAATAACAGGTTTCAAAGTTGCGGGAACTGAGCATAAGATCGCAGCTTACGCTGATGATCTACTTTTTTTCCTGACAAACCCACACATTACAATCCCTAATTTAATGAAACAATTTTCGATCTACGGATATATCTCAAACCTTAAAATAAATTTTTCCAAATCAGAAGCGATGAACCTCTCCCTGACAAAGGAATCCTTAACCAAAACGCAAGATAACTGCCCCTTTAAGTGGGTAAAGGGAGCACTTAAATACTTAGGTGTATGGTTAACCCCCACTGTGACTTCCACCTATGAACAAAATTTTCCTAGGCTACTTAGAGAAATATGTAAGGACTTGCAGAAATGGAACACTAAATTTTTCTCGTGGTTTGGGAGGGCGGCGATCCTGAAAATGGTTGTTTTGCCAAAATTGCTTTATCTCTTTAGAGCCCTACCAATTAAACTCCCACTGACATTCTTTAGGTCCCTGCAATCCACTGTTATTCAATTCTTTTGGAAACATAAAAAACCTAGAATACAATTTCTGCTCCTCACTAGGCCAAAAGAGAGGGGAGGAATGGGATTGCCGAACTTCTATCACTACTATCTAGCTTCACACCTAATGAGGGTTATTGATTGGCACTGCCACAGTAGCTCTAAGGCCTGGGTTCGATTAGAGGAATCCCTGTTCAAGACACCCCTCTTATACCTTCCCTGGACCCCTTGGAGGTATCAACACGACTCCATAAAAAACAACCCAGTAACAGGAACTACCTTGACATTGTTCTCTGAGGTGGCCATCAAGACAAATCTAACAGACAACAATAGCCCACTATCTCCACTGCGGAATAATCCTGATTTCCCTCCAGGCATACGGAACGACAACTTGATCCCTCTTGGGACCAGTGATCCCATACTAATGACGGATTACTTCTCAAACGGGAAATTTAAAACCCTAACGGCACTCAAACATGACAATGGACTACCAACGATGTCCTGGCTGACGTACTTCCAAATTAGGGATTACGCCAACTCAGGGAAAGGAAGGTTCACCTTCTCAAGAGAACTGACGGAGCTTGAAAAGGCATGTAAAAAGGGTGCTCAATTTGACAAGGCTACCTCCACACTATACATGTGGTTACAGGACGCAACTACTACACCGAATGACAGGTTTAGACGAACATGGTCTAATGACCTGAATATTACTATCACTGACAAACAATGGACAAATGCTTGCACCCTAGCACACAAATGCTCCATAAATACCAGGACACAAGAAACCTCATACAAATTATTGACACATTGGTATATCACACCAGACAAACTCCACAAATGGTTCCCAAAGGCTTCAGACAAGTGCTGGAGATGTGGGACCGACACAGGTACCCTTAAACACATATGGTGGGACTGCCCAGTGATACAGGGCTATTGGTCTAGGGTGCAGGAGGTTGTGAAGCGAATCACGGAGACAAACTTAGAACTAGATGCAGCAAGCTGCCTCCTCAACATCAACAACTTCTCCCTGAAGCGATACAAATGTTCGCTCACTAAACACCTCTTGAATGCCGCAAAATCTCTGATCCCTATTCTATGGAAGAGCACACAACCCCCTTCCATTCGAGATTGGCTCAAAAAAGTGTCTGACACATGTTACATGGAAGATACTTCGGCACAAATTTCAGACAATGTGGATTCTTACCACAACACATGGTCTGCGTGGTTCGCTTTCAAGGCCTCCCCAGAGTATGACTCACTGTTAACCCCTGAAATACTCATTAACTAGCTTATGCTTCCCCTTACCACACTCGCGTCTCTCCTTTTTTCTCCCCTTTTTTCTTTTTTCCTCAAAGCTCTATAAACTACATGTTGTGCCATGTTTAAACGGCACTCTTCAATAATACTGTTGAATGTTAAATCTTACCTTAATAATAGTAACTGTTCAGTGGCTCCATGGGCAAAAAGGTAGACACATTTTGTCACGCATTTGTTTTGACATGGGATAGACCTTTATAGGTGTACCAATAGAATCAAATGCAATGTTTTATTTATACTGTCATTCTATATAACACTGTATGACATGTCTATTTTATATTGCCTTATGTATCGCAATTTTTGGCCTTAATAAACTTTTGATGTTTAAGAAAGCAGCCTCAAAGGCTTCCACATTGGAACCCACAATCATAGGAGCATACATGTTACCCCCAGATAGAGGGCTCACATAAGCAATGACTTTAAGTGGGGGATCCTCATCAGCTATGACACCAGGAATGCAAAGCTCAAGTTCTAAACAACCATCCATAAATACAGGATTTTCTCCCACACCATACACAGGCATAGTGCCCATAATTTGCAAAGGAAGGTGGTTTAAGTGTTGCTGATATGGACTATGGGATATGATAGTCAGCTGAGAGCCAGTATCAAACAGAGAAGTAGTGGGTATATCATTAACAAATTGAAAGTACATTTTCTGCCTATCCCAAGTAGTTTGGTAGACATTTGTTTTCTAGATTTTCCCTGTTTTCTTGTGTACACATGTCCAGCTTTACTATGAATTTCAGAACTATCAGCTAGCAGTAGACACTGACAAACTGTGTAGCCTGCTTGTCCACAGCAGAAACATTTAATGTGGAAGAGAGGCTTATTACTGGAGGTTTTATCAGCAGATTGAGCTCTAGGCTGTGGGTATCTACTCACTTCATTGTTTTTAGCAACAGTTTCAATTTTGTGCTTAACCAAAGAACTCTGCTTAACTTTGCTCTTAGAACCGGATATCAAATTCATGTTTCTTTACTTCAGTCATAGTTTCAGTGAAAGTAAAGTTTCTCTCTCTCAAAACAACTCTTAGGACCGGTGAAATTGGGTGATGTGGCAGTAGCTCCTTTATTATTTGAGCAGTCCTTAATTTGTCAACATCCATAGGAGAGATTACCTTTTCAGTGAGCAATCTCCCTAGAAGCACTTCTAGCCTCCTCACAAACACAGAAACATCCTCTTCCTCTTTATGCTTTGTCTGTTTAAAATCAGCAAGCATCTGATCAGGGCCACAGTGCAGCCCATAAGCACCTGTTAAAACATCAATATATTCTTGAGCACTGGTACTCACATGAGTTTCCTTGTAAGCTCTAATGATAATGGATGCTGGTGGTCTTAAGCTTTCCAGGATGTGCTGTTTTTTTTTTTCTTTTCCTATGAGCAGGTTCATTCCTCCATCACTTGTGCAAAATCTCTCCACACCTCAAAGCTTTCTTCACCAGCAGGGACCTGAAAAAGCCTTTAACCACTTCCCGTCCACCCATCGACTTTGTACGGCCACAGGGTGGCTCTAAAATGCCAGGAGGCCATCTATATACGGCCTATGGGCTCCCACCGCTGGGGGGTGCATGGCACACATGCATGCCCGCTGTGTCACTCAGGTGCCGGTGTGTGTGCCTGGTGGCCGCGATGTCCGCCAGGCACCCGCGATCGGCAGTCACAGAGCCAAGGACGTGGATCTCTGTGTTAACACAGATCCACGTCCTGTCAGGGAGAGGAAACTCATGGTGTGTCCCTTGTACATAGGGACACCCATCAATCACCTCCCCCAGTCAGCCCCCCCCACAGTAAGAATCACCTAGCAGGGCACATATTTACCCCTTGATCGCCCCCTAATGTTAACCCCGTCCCTGCCAGTCACATTTATACAGTAATCAGTGCATATTTATAGCCCAAAAATGTGTCAAAAGTGTCCAATGTGTCCACCGTAATATCGCAGTCCTGACAAAAATCGCAGATCACCGCCATTACTAGTAAAACAATAAATAAAAAACAAATGTCATAATTGTATCCCCTATTTTGTAGGCACTATAACGTTTGCGCAAACCAATCAATATACGCTTATTGCGATTTTTTTTTACCAAAAATATGTAGAATAATACATATTGGCCTAAACTGCGAAAAACATAGATTTTTTTTTTTTTTAATTGGATATTTATTATAGCAAAAAGTAAAAAATAGTGTTTTTTTAAAATTGTCGCTCTATTTTTGTTTATAGCTCAACAAATTAAGACCGCAGAGATGATCAAATACCACCAAAAGAAAGCTCCATTTGTGGGAAAAAAAGGACATCAATTTTGTTTGGGAGCCATGTCGCACGACCGGACAATTGTCAGTTAAAGTGACTCAGTGCCAAAAGCTGAAATTTTGCCTGGGCAGGAAGGGGGTATATGTGCCCAGTAAGCAAGTGGTTAATTTGCGATAAGAATCAGCATGTAAAATCTGAGCAATGACTTCAGTGACTTTTAGCAGCAGGTGTTCAATATTTGTTTCCTGCTTAGCGGCTGTAGCAGTCAACATTACAGTTTCTCCTGATGAAGCAGTTGTATGCAACGGTTCACACTTTACAGGCAGGGCTGTAAAGACAGTGATAGGTTCACACAAAATAGCAAATGTCCTTTTAGGTGGAAGTCCCTCTTTCAGAGCCCAGAAGAGTCGCCCCCATAGGTCGGAAAACATTTAACATATTATTGGGAAAGAGCAAAGTATCAGTCAAAATACAGCTGATGTGAACGATGTAACTAGACAAAGTCTTTTGGTGGTCAGGTCACGGTTGTTGCCATGAATCTATAAATCTAACGTTTTTACTTGCAGGTAAAATCCTTTTTTTTTTGGAGTACTGTATGGGACACACTTTTATTTTTTTAATTATATATTAAAGTGAATGTAAAGCCTACAAATTATTCACCCTAATGCATTCCTTGTATTTAGGTATAACAATTTAAGGCATCAGTCTAGTGCCTGCCCCCTGCCCCCTCCCCCCCCCACACACACACACTTTTCTTACCTGGGCCTTCATTCTAGCTTTCTGACTGCTTGCAGCTTTTCCCTCCCCTCACTTCCTGATTTTACAGGTTTTGTTGAGGCAGGAGCCACTGCCTCCTGCTGCTGTCAATTAAAGCCAATGATAAGGAAACAGAGGGTGAGGCCTAGTCCAGCTGTCTGTGTCTATAGATGCAGACAGCAAGAATTGGGAGAGAGCCTGCACAAGTGCCCCTATAAAAAGTGGTATTCTATGGCATTTCTGGCAGGAGACCCACGAACAGGGGGCTTGAGGCCACTTTGTGCACTTCCATTGCACAGAGCAGGTAAGAATAAACATGTTTTTTTTTATATAAAAAACAAAACACAAAAAAATAAAAAAAACATTTACAATCACTGTATGCAATTTTACAGAAAAAAACACACATACTAAAAACAACCAAGAGAACATAATTGTCATTGCTGGTATAAGCAACTTTCCAAGATGTTGCATGAGTGCAAATGTACTGCCAGGCATAGCATTTCAGTACATAGTAAATAGGTCAAAATAAGAAAAGCATGAAAATATTAACCAGTTAACGACCTGCCCATACACAAAAGACGTCTACAGGGCGGTTTGTTAACTTTGGGAGCTCCCACGCGCCCCCTGGGGCACGCACATGGGAGTGTCTGTGACCGCCGGGTCCGGAGGACTCAGCACATCACGGATCACGGTAAATAGCCGCTGATAGAGGCCGTTTACCACATGATCGCTCTGTCCAATGATGGAGCGATCACTTGTAAACAAACCAGCATCATGTGATGACACTGGTTCTTCCCTCCCCTCTCTGTACCGATCGGTACAGTGTGAGAGAAAGAGAGTGGATGGCAGCAGGGCTGTATCTATGACAACTGCAGTCACAGATCCATCCAGCCATGCTCAGCCATCCCTGCTATACCCCCGGCCAATACTCTTTCAGCCGGCGATTCTTTACACCATAAGAATGATCATAGTGGCTGTTTCGCCTTTTGATCCTTCTTCTTTCCCCCCCTCCCGTCGCCCTCTGGTGCGTCTACCGACTCACCACTACGATCGAAGCCAGGATCATTTATTTTTTCAGGCTTCCCAGCCTAGAAGTGAGATGTGGGGTCTTATTGACCCCATGTCTCACTGTAAAGAGGACCTGTCATGCCATCTTCCTATTACAAGGGATGTTTACATTCCTTGTAATAGGAATAAAAGTGATAAAAACATTTATTTTTGGGGAAAAAAACGTGTCAAACTAAAATAAAGTAAAATAAACAATAAAAAATTTAAAATGAAAGTGCCCCTGTTCCTGTGCGCTTGCATACAGAAGCAAACGCACACGTAAGTCCCGCCCACATATGAAAATGATGTTAAAACCACACGTGAGGTATTGCTGCGAATGTTAGAGCAAGAGCAATAATTTTGGCCCTAGACCTCCTCTGTAACTAAAAACATGTAACCAGTAAAAATATTTATATTGTCACCAATGGGGATTTTTAAGTTGCAAAGTTTGGCGCCATTCCACAAGCGTGTGCAATTTTGACGGGTGACAATAGGCATCTATTTACTCGACATAACTTCATCTTTCACATTATGCAAAAACATTGGGCTAACTTTAATGTTTTTTTTTTTTTTTTTTAAAAAGCACAACAGATTTATTTCCCAAAAAAACACGGTCGAAAAATTGCTGCGCAAATACCGCGCAACGACCACCATTGTATTCTCTAGGGTATTTGCTAAAAAATATGTATAATGTTTTGGGGTTCTGTGTAATTTTCTAGCAAATAAATGATGATTTTTACATGTAGGAGAGAAATGTCAGAATTGGTCTGGGTGCTCCAGAACTCCCTGCATGTTGGGCCTCTGGATGTGGCCACGCTGTGTAAAAGTAGTATGTGGTATGCATATGCTGTTTGTGAGAAATAACCTGCTAATATGACAATTTTGTGAAAAAAAATCTTGATTTTGCAAAGAATTGTGGAAAAAAATGACAACTTCAAAAAACTCACCATGCCTCTTTCTAAATACCTTGGTATGTCTTCTTTCCAAAAAGGGGTAATTTGGGGGGTATTTGTACTTTTCTGGCATGTTGGTACTTCAGGTGTGATCAATTTTCAGATATTGGTACCATAGCTTATGGACTCTGAGGCCCCATACACACGATAGAATCCATCCGCTGAAAAATCCCAGCGAATGGGTTTCAGCGGATAGATCCTATGGTGTGTACACTCCAGCGGATCTGTTTCCGCGGATATTTATCCCCTGGGATGGATTTCCAGCGGATAAATATTTGATGACATGCTATCAAATCTATCCGCTGGAATCCATCCCAACAGATGGATCCGCTGGTCTGTACTGACTTACCGGATCCATCCGTCCGAAGGGATCCCCCGCATGCGTCGTAATGATTTGACGCATGCATGGAATTCCTTATATGACAGCGTCGCCGCGTCATAATCGCGGTGACGGCGCAACGCGTCATCGCCAGAGGATTTCGGCGCGGATTTCCATGCGATGGTGAGTACACTCCATCGCATGGAAATCCGCGGAAATCCTCCAGAGGATTTATCCGTGGAAACGGTCCGCTGGACCGTATCCGCGGATAAATCCTCCCGTGTGTATGGGGCCTAACTTTCACAAAGACCAAATAATATACACCAATTTGTACTTATTTTTACCAAAGATATGTAGCAGTATAAATGTTGGCCAAACGTTATCAAGAAAAACAGAAAAAGAAAAATTCATTTTTTTTACAACATTTTCAGTCTTTTTTTTTATTTTATAGCGCAAAAAAATGTGATTAAATACCACCAAAAGAAAGTTCTATTTGTGTGAAAAAAAAGGACACAAAATTTCATTTGGTAACAGTGTTGTATGAGTAATTGTCATTCAAAATGTGAGAGCACCGAAAGCTGAAAATTGGTCTGGTTATTAAGGGGGTTTAAGTGGTTAAATTGACATTACAAGAGAACATCAACCAAGATCTGGGATTCAAATTACAGCTGACATCTGTATACATCAAGAAACCAGACATTATATGAGGAATATTAATACTGTAAACAAGCCGGAAGCTATTTTTTTGCTGCCACCAGTAGAGAAAGGGTATTGAATGGACAGAGTCACTACTTGCCACTATATTCCAGCCAGAGACTCCATAAAAAAGTGCCTACTGGAGTCCCCATGCTTTACAAGAGTAACTTTTTTGAAAAACAATCCAATTTTTCAGGCTTCCTTACCCAGGCCTTCACAGAGGGCAGAACAATGGAAGCCCATTTAGGTACCACTGTTCTTGGTGCAGCAAAAATTGCCCTTGATAAAGCAGTAGTAGTCTATTATAGATGGGCTATATTTAGGATCAGTACACCAGCTTTCAGCATCGCTGAAGTAGGTGTATAAGGCATCCTTAAACAACACCATATTTAGCACTATGCAATTATAAACAACTGAATCCATCCATAGGTGGTCAAGAGGGAAATTTGTGTCTACACTTCTACAGAACTTCTACAAATATTTCACCAGTAACACAATATATGCATGCAAGCATACCTTTTGTAGACTGAACTAGCTTATTTAAAGTTGAAATAGGAAACAAAGTCAGATTGACCATGGTTGGCGGTCTCAAAAATGTATCCCCCTTAGGCTGCAGGTAATGGCATTTATTATTTTTTTTTTTAAATGCAGCTATTGGGACAAATGCAAGCACCCATTTATATATAAAAGTGTTAAATGGTGTAGATGCCAGCCAGTTTCCACCTGTGAAAAAATTTGAATTTTTAATCCAGCTTACCTGTAAAATAATTTTCTTGGGAATACATCACGGGACACAGAGCCTTAATAATGGGTTATGTAGTCGCCACAGGTGATTGGACACTGGCAAACCCAATTAGAATTGAGTTTCTCCCCTATAAAACTCCTCCTAAATGGAGAGTACCTCAGTTTTGTAGCAAAGCAATAAGTGTCCCGCGTTTAACTCTGAAGAGGGGCGGTAGCTCTTTGTCCCGTGATGTATTCCCAAGAAAAAGGATTTTTACAGGTAAGCTGTATTTAAAAAAAATATATTTTCTTGCTCATACATCTCGGGACACAGAGCCTTAATTACTTAACGGGATGTCTCATAGCAATGCTACAATTGAGGGGAGGGAGACACAGATCAGAAATAAGACCACCATTGGGCCAGAGAATCTATACTGCTGCCTGCAGTACACTACGCCTGAAGGTGGCATCCTCATAACCTCTTACATCTACCTGGTAGAACTTAGAAAATGTATGGACTGAAGACCAAGTAGCAGTCTTACAGATCTGAGCAATGGAGGCCTGGTGATGCACTGCCCATGAAGCACCAGCTGCTCTAGTCAAGTGTGCTTTCACCTGAAAATGAGGGATCTTCTTTTCTTAACCATAGGCCTGAATAATGACGTGTTGAATCCAACATGCAATAGTAGATTTTGACACTGACTGGCCCTTTCTTGGGCCCTGTGGCAGAATAAACAGACAATCAGTCTTTTGTATCTGAGCCGTAGCTTGCAGATAAACTTTTACCGTTCTCACAACATCTAGAGAGTGTAGATTCTCTTCCTCCGCAGAGTGCAGATCTGGAAAAAAAGACAATAGGACTATATCTTGATTCAGATGAAATACTGAAACCACCTTAGGTAAGAAAGTTGGGTGAGGACGCAGCACCACCCTGTCATCATGAATAATTATATATGGTTCTTTACACAAAAGAGCCTCCAATTCTGATACCCTCCTTGCTGAGGATATGGCTACGAGAAAAAACTGTTTCTTTGTCAAAAGACTTAAAAAAACATAGTGTAATAGTTCAAAGGGTAGTTTCTGTAAAACAGACAATACCAAATTCAAATCCCATGGGCACACGGGAGACTTAACCAGCGGATTCAAGCACAGGGCTCCCTGAACAAAGGCCCGGACTAGGGAATGAGAGGCAAGCGTTTTTTTGAAAGAATACCGACAAGGCCGAGATTTGGCCCTTGATAGCACTCAAGGGCAACCTCATATTTGAGCCCAACTGAAGAAAGGCAATAATCATATTAATGACATACTTCCTAGGATGCCATCTTCTGGGTTCACACAAGGAAACATATGCCTTCCAGATTCTGTAGTAGATCAGCCTGGAGGCTGGTTTCCTAGCATTAACCAGAGTGGATAGGACTGAACCTGAGAGCCCCCGTTTTCTCAGAATATGGGTCTCAACAGCCAAACCATCAAATTTAGACTTTTTAAGGCAGGATGAAATATTGGACCCTGCGATAGTAGGTCTGAGCATAGTGGGAGAACCCAAGGTCTTCCTTCTGCCATCCTTACGATTTCCGTGTACCAGGGTCTCCTGGGTCAAGCCGGGGCGTCCAAAATCACCAGCTTTCCTTCCCTTTTGACTCTCTGAAGGAATTGTGGGAGAAGCGGAACTGGAGGGAACACATAAATCAGAAAATATTGATCCCACAAAATTGTCAGGGGATCCAACCCTTGAGCAAAAGGATCTCTTGTTCTTGACACAAAGTTCTCCAGTTTTGTGTTGAACATGGAAGCCAACAGGTCCACATCTGGGGTACCCCATTTCTGACATATGATTTGAAATATGTTGGGGTGCCTTTCTGTATAATATAAACAGTGCAGCGCAACAGTGAAAAATAAACAATAAATATATTATCACAAGTTCATAACAGACATGTTAAAATTGTAAATATTGTGTCTACGTGAGTAAAAGTCCATATAAATAAATCCAAACGATCCAATCTTAAGAGAATCCAAAATTGTAAGTGAAGAGATGACACCATACAATATCCACCACCAGTGCAAGATGGCCTCTCACCTTACAGCTTTGACCCTGCCGGGTCACAAAGCATGTCTGTAAGGCCAAGGATCAGCTGAAAACCTCCATAAGGAACGAATGATTGAAGATAGCATCACAGATCCAAACCCATCACTTTCCAGCAATATTACCACCATATAATAGGGAAGAAAGAGGAAAATCTAGTGCTCTCTGATAGAACTTATTTTATGTAAAACTAAATGGAATAAAATGGTGCACTCACATGTAAAGACACTCAGTGTGCCGAGTGTGAGCTGTAACAGCATGTATGCATAACAGTCTGCGGCGGTCGTAGGCGACGTCCTGCATGGCTCCTCCCCCCTGTACGTGTTACGTCCCGTGGGCGGGACTTTTTCAGCGTGGAATAATGGAAAACACACTGGACGTCCCCCATGTGTAATGTTATGTGTAGCCACAGTGACACGTCGGCCAATCACATCCTAATGCTGATGCAGCCAATAGCGGCAAATTGCATCATACAGGAGGAGCTAGTAAGCTGGGAATGTCAAGACGGTCACAGCGCTAAAATGGACATAACAAATGGCTAGATAAGCTTAAAGCAGACATGACCCGGAGAAAAAAAGGACAATTACAAAATATAAAAATTCTCAGACATATCATGTTGAAATATAGCACAAAGTTATTTCAAAGTAAGATTTATATAAAAATTATGTGCATATAGATATAAATATATACAAGCCCGCAATAAAACCTTCATACATAAGAACGTCACCCACGATTGCCACCTCTGGTGAAAAAGCACATAGCAATACTACAATGAACACAATTCATAACATAGACCAGTGTTTCTCAACTCCAGTCCTCGGGGCGCACCAACAGGTCATGTTTTCAGGCTTTCCATTATTGTGCACAGGTGATTTTATCAGTTTCACTGCCTTAGTAATTACCACAGCAGTTTGATCTGAGGGAAATCCTGAAAACATGACCTGTTGGTGCGCCCCGAGGACTGGAGTTGAGAAACACTGACATAGACTACTAACTGCTATTGCCACAAAATTCATAATTCAAAATAATTTAAATACAATCATGAAAAGAAAATTACAATTAAAATCTTAAAATTAATAATCATTAAATAAAACATTTTTAAAACATTTTTTAAAAATTATAAAAAATTCCTACTATATTCCCTATAGCCCACCCTATCTATCTGAAATGAAAGAGTTCAAGTCGAACTCCACGTTCAAGCCAGCAGGAGAAGCAACTTTGAGCTCAAAAATCCAGAAGGATTCACGCCGACTTAGTTGGCGGATAAAGTGTCCTCCCCTCCATTGTTTTGACACCTTTTATATCCCGCAGAACTTCAACCCCTTTGGGTTGCGTTGATGTAACTGTCTAAAATGACGCAAGATGCTATGTGTCTTTACCCCTCTTAATACAGCTGATATGTCCCCCAACACTCACGTGGAGCGCACGAGAAGTGTGTTCCACGTACTGCAGTCTGCATTCGCATTCTAGCATATACACCACTCCTTCAGTGGTGCACGTAACTAGCTGTTTAATGGGGTATTCTACTTGTGTGACAGAAGAGCTGAAGGTTTTGCGTTTTTTTTTTACATTATTCCTTGCATGTTTGCAGGTCGCACACCTACCACAAGCATAGAAGCCAGACAAAAAGTTAAATAACCTAGGTCTATGACCCCAGGAGCAATACAATCCCTTAATGCTGGAGCCTTTCTATATATGAATTGAGGGTGTTCAGGGAGAACAGGGCCCAAAGTCACATCCCCCTTCAAAATAGGTCAATGCTTGGTAACAATTATTTCAAACTTTTTATGTTGCATATTAAAATCCAAAATCATTTTATAGTTACTAGAAGTCTCCTTAACTGAGGGGCTAAAAGGTTTATCAGCGATAATAGTATTTCTATCCATGGATCTTACTTTTTCTATTTCTTGATCTATGGAAGGCAATGAGTACCCCTTCTGTGTAAATCTCTTAGCTAATACTTGTGCCTGTGAAAGGAAGTCCGCCTCTGTCGAACAATTCCTACGTAACCTAAAAAACTGTCCTCTTGGGATGTTGCATAACCAGAGCCTGTGGTGGCAACTGTTAAGAGGTATAAAACCATTTTGATCCGTAACCTTAAAATGATTCCCAGTATGTATCAGGTTATCTTTTTTGAAAATTTCCAGATCAAGAAAAGAGATCTGGTCATGGGCCACCGTCAACGCAAGTACAATATTTTTATCATTAGTGTTCAACCTATTCATAAATAATTGAAGACTGGACATATCACCCTCCCAGACCATTATAAGGTCATCAATGTACCTTTTTATAACAAAGAAGTTGCGGGGGTTGGTCATGAAACACCACATCCTCCTCCCAGTGGGCCATGAACAAATTGGCCACACTGCAAGCGAAACAAGCGCCCATCGCAACTCCGCATTGCTGTAGGTAAAAGTCCCTATTGTACCAAAAATAATTTTTCAAAAGGCAAAAGTTTAGGCCATCTAAAAGAAATTGGGTGTGTTGACTGCTCAAGTCAGTATCACCCAGTGCCCATATAACCGAAGATACAGCAGCCTCATGACTGATAATGGTATATAACAATCCTACATCCTACAGTGATCAAAATGGTATTTTGTGTGCACGGCAAGGTTTCCAAAATCTGAATGATTTGCTTGGTGTCACGCAAGCATACTTTCATTTTACGTACCAATGGTTGAAGAAAAAAGTCAAGGTATTGTCCTAACCGAGATTTTACCGAGTCAATACTGTTGACTATAGGGCGACCGGGCGGTCGTTCAGAATCCTTATGCAATTTGGGCAAAAAATATATGATGGGTGTGCGACAGTGGAAGGGGTCCAGATAAGACACCTCTTTTTTATTCAGAATCCCCTCATTCTTACCATTCTCTATTAAGGTGTGTAGTTTGTTTTTAAACTGAACCATCAGATCACCCCTCAATAAAAGATAGGTATTATGATCACTTAAGAGTCTGGTCATTTCTTCCTGATAGTATGCTTTCCTAAGCACCACTAACCGATGAAGAGTCAAACAATGAATGGTGTGACTTTTTTACTAATAAGGGTTTTGACCTAATTAGATTACTGCTCTCTCGCAAGCAACGTAAAAAGAAATGGCTAGAGGGCCAGATCAAGGTCATTATAGATCGTATAGAACCTAGCAAAGATTCTCCTGATTTTACCTGTCTCTCTGGAGAACTAAAAAATAAACTAATTAAGTGGGATAAAGAAATACAGGACAAAAAATGCAAGAAATTTCTGCGAGATCTTAATGATTTTGGAGTTTATCATGTTTTTAAATGGCAATCTGTTAATGCCACTCAATCTGATCACTCTCAGTTAGCGTCTATGGATACTACTGAACCAGTACCAGATACACCTATACCTGCTACCCAGGGTTCCCAAATTTCTTGGGCAAAGGTTGTAGAATCCTGTCCCACGACTTCTGGGACACACACCCCCAGTGGTAGGGGACAGGGTCCATCTAAAACTAGGGGTAACTGGAAGGGTAAAAGTAGGGGTAACTATACCCAATCTGCTACTAATTATTCACAACCACCTGTTCAGTATGATAACCCTCTGTGGAGGTCTGTGCCCAATAGGGGCAATGGTCAACAACAAGGAATGGGTGGGTACCCCTCCAGGGCCCCCCCCATTATCTACTTACAATTACTATGCCCCTTTACAGGACTATTGGGAGGAACCATCTCCTAATCATTTTTTAGGTCAGGAGAGGACCCCTTGGAGAGGTCCTCCACCTCATACCCCAATGTGGGGGGGGGGGAGATTGGAGGGAACCTATGATCCCCCCCGGGCCCGATCGGAAATGGACAATCAAGTCTAAACAGGAAAAACCGAGAGGAACCAGGCGGGTAGACGAGTCCAAAAGACACAGACCATATTAGGTGCTGGGATCTTTAACTTAAGCGGTACCCCTCTTTCTGATGATGAGATGCGTGTACTGGATAAGGGTCTCAAATTTGCGCCTATTAGAAATTTGAATACATTTCAAACCGTAAGCGTCCAAAAGTACATCCGAGGTTTAAACATGAAAACATATTTTATTTCCAACCCTGTACAAAGGAACGTCCCTTTATCTTTTTCTAACCATTCTAACCTTAGGAATAAATCGGTATTTAAAGGAACACTAAAGGTACAATTTTTATTTTTTTTAAATAACATGTTCTACTTACCTCCACTGTGCAGATCGTTTTGCACAGAGTGACCCGGATCCGTGTCTTCTGGGGTCCCTCGGCGGCTGTCTCGGCTCCTCCTCGCAAAAGCTTTCCACGTTCATGCGAGCTCCCTCGCATGGTGGAAAGCTTTTGCGAGCGCGCTCCCGTGATACAGCAGCGGCCATAGCCGCCGACTGTATCACTCGGCCCCGCCCCCCGGCGCGCCGCGTCATCCGCTGTGATTGACAGCAGCGCCAGCCAATGGCTGCGCTGCTATCAATCCGCCCAGCCTAGCCAATCAACGGCCAGGCTGGGAACCGAGCAGGACGACAAGCACGTGCCCGGGACTTTCGAACGGTGAGGTAAGTAAAACGGGGGCTCGGGGGGGGGGGGGGCTGTCAGATGTTTTTTTACCTTAATGCATAGGATGCATTAAGGTAAAAAAACTTTTACCTTTACAACTCCTTTAATCCACAGTGCAATGATAATAGACACCTTGACGTGTTTAAGAATATGGTATGTAGAGATTTGGAAGAATTACAGTTTAAAAATGTTCGGGACTCCCAACATATTAAACGAGGCATTATGTCATTCGAACAAAGAAATTACATAGTTATCCGCCTTGCGGATAAGGGTGGTGGGTTAGTGGTGCTTAGCAAAGCATACTATCAGGAACAAATTACCAGAGGAAGATTTTGTTTTTGCTGAAATGACTGTTTACAGGGTATAGAGACATAAAAGTTAACCAATTCCTTTTAAAAATGATTAAAAATAGATTAAATTCAATCATATAATGTGCCTCTAGTTTCACTTTCGGTTTTAAAGGTACATACATGAAGTTCCGGGTGAGAGGTGAGTCAGGAAGACTCACAGAACAAAAACAAACAAATCCAGGGCAGTGTTTTGTTTTTAAAATGAATCTGATTGGTTCTGAGGAGTTTTAGACACGCAGTAATGACAGCTTAGACCACCGTGAAAAGCTCCCAGTACCATGGTTATAAGGAAACAGGCAACCAGGAAGTGTGGAGATCAGAGCAGAATTACAGCTACTTCAAAGCAAAAACGAACAATGAGGACATGAAACCAGTACTGCAGTAAGGTAAAGGAAGCTATTTAGCTAAAAAAAAAATTCCTTTAGTGATCCTTTAAGTGATTGTAACGGCTACCCCCTGGTGTGAGGGTCTCAGCCGTTGGAGACGTCCTTTTCCCTGGCAAGCTGCGTTATGCAGGTACCGCCGGTATATCCCATCGAACGCCCTTCCAAGAAACGAGACGTGCTACGTTTGAAGGGTCAAGCAGACTGACTTTATTTTCCACATTTTTCCTCCTTATATCTGGTTACAACTGTACAGAAACAAATGACACTCTCCCCCTCATCACACACTAAGGCTAATTACTAAACATTCTTTAATTAATAACAACAAAACCTTCACCCACTCCGTCTCCTAGGCAGACGTTTCGTCTCCGCATACAGAGACAGTGTTATCACACATAAACAGTTTTTAGCATGCATAATTATAGTTCTGAGAGCAGACCTGGGATTAACACCTGTCCATTACAACACCTTTATACAAGGACAATAGGCTGTCTCCCAGGCCCTGACGCAATTAGCATGTCACTAGACTGAGTCATAGAATATTGACTGGTTGGGGTCACAATTAACCAACATATTGTAGTCTCTCAAGATCCTGCAATTATTATCAATGTCCAGGCAGAATAGTCCATAATCCGTTACAGTGATCATAATACTTATCTTTTATTGAGGGGTGATGCGATGGGTCAGTTTAAAAACAAACTACACACCTTAATAGAGAATGGTAAGAATGAGGGGATTCTGAATAAAACAAAGGCATCTTATCTGGACCCCTTCCAATGTCGCACACCCATCATATATGTTTTGCCCAAATTGCATAAGGATTCTGAACGACCGCCCGGTCGCCCTATAGTCAACGGTATTGACTCGGTAACATCTCGGTTAGGACAATACCTTGACTTTTTTTCTTCAACCATTGGTATGTAAAATGAAAGCATACGTGTGTGACACCAAGCAAATCATTCAGATTTTGGAAATGTTGCCGTGCACGCAAAATACCATTTTGATCACTGCCGATGTAGGATCGTTATATATACCATTATCAGTCATGAAGATGCTTTATCTTCGGTTATATGGGCACTGGGTGATACTGACTTGAGCAGTCAACACACCCAATTTCTTTTAGATGGCCTAAACTTTTGCCTTTTGAAAAATTATTTTTGGTACAATAGGGACTTATACCTACAGCAATGCGGAGTTGCGATGGGCGCTTGTTTCGCTCCCAGTGTGGCCAATTTGTTCATGGCCCACTGGGAGGAGGATGTGGTGTTTCATGACCAACCCCCGCAACTTCTTTGTTATAAAAGGTACATTGATGACCTTATAATGGTCTGGGAGGGTGATATGTCCAGTCTTCAATTATTTATGAATAGGTTGAACACTAATGATAAAAATATTGTACTTACGTGGACGGTGGCCCATGACAAGATCTCTTTTCTTGATCTGGAAATTTTCAAAAAAGATAACCGGATACATACTAGGAATCATTTTAAGGTTACGGATCGAAATGGTTTTATACCTCTTAACAAGAAATGTTATTGAAAGCATACAAACGAGTAAAGAAAATAAGGTATATACAACCCCTGAGATTGCGGGAATATTCCAAGAATATTACAGGAGGCTGTATGCGATATCTCAAAATGACCCCCCTGAGAAAGGGAAAAGGAGATCAGAATATAAAAAAAAAATCTTAGAGGAAGCAGGTCTAAAAAAAATACCAGTAGATAAACTTAGTTTTCTAGAGGACCCTATAACAGAAACGGAAATTAGGAAAAACCTAAGTGAGTGTCCAATAGGGAAAATCCCAGGCCCTGATGGGCTAACAACTGAGTATTATAGGAAATTTAGTGATATCTTAGTTCCTAGGATGTGTTCTTATATGAATGGCATTGGCACTAATTGGGATATTCGTCGTGAGGCACTAGAGGCTGCAATTACGATTTTCCCTAAAGAAGGTAAAGACCCTTTATTGTGTTCCAGTTACAGACCTATCTCCCTATTAAATGCGGACGTAAAGCTGTTCGCCAAAATCTTAGCTGGTAGAATGAAGAATATCATGAATAAACTGGTACATAAGGATCAAGTGGGGTTTATCCCAGGTAGGAAAAGTAGGGATAACGGCATTAAGACACTGTTACTGATACAGAGAATAAAATATGGTAAGTCCCCAGGTCTACTACTGTCGATAGACGTCAAAAAAGCTTTTGACAGAGTAGACTGGGGATACCTTCAGACTACTTTAGAGTTTTATGGGGTAGGCCCCAAGATTTTGGGGTGTATAAAAGAGCTCTATATAACCACCCAACTGCCAGGGTTAAGGTAAATGGGATGGTATCCGGGCTTTTTGAGATGTTTAACGGGACCCGACAAGGTTGTCTCTTGTCATCCTTATTGTTTATCTTGTCTTTAGAACCTTTACTGTCTACGATTAGAAATAACCCTGACATTGAGGGGATACAGACAGATGACGGAGAACATAAAATTGTGGCTTACGCCGATGATATACTGTTATATATAGTGAATCCAACTACATCTCTCCCTAACCTTTTAAAAACTCTTAAAGTCTACGGAGAAGTTTCTAATTTCAAAATTATTCCCTTAAAATCCGAAATCCTGAATATTAGTGTGAAAGCCCAGGACGTAAGTAGATATAAAAAAGACTTCCCATTTATTTGGAGAGATACTGTATTAACCACTTACCCCCCGGAACATATTGCTGCCTAAAGACCAGAGTACTTTTTGCGATTCGGGACTGCGTCGCTTTAACAGACAATTGCGCGGTCGTGCGACGTGGCTCCCAAACAAAATTGGCGTCCTTTTTTTCCCACAAATAGAGCTTTCTTTTGGTGGTATTTGATCACCTCTGCGTTTTTTATTTTTTGCGCTATAAACAAAAATAGAGCGACAATTTTGAAAAAAATGAATATTTTTTACTTTTTGCTGTAATAAATATCCCCCAAAAATATATAAAAAAACATTTTTTTTCCTCAGTTTAGGCCGATACGTATTCTTCTACATATTTTTCGTAAAAAAAATCGCAATAAGCGTTTATTGATTGGTTTGCGCAAAAGTTATAGCGTTTACAAAATAGGGGGTATTTTTATGGCATTTTTATTAATATTTTTTTTACTAGTAATGGCGGCGATCAGCGATTTTTTTTCGGTATTGCGACATTATGGCGGACACTTCGGACATTTTTGACACATTTTTGGGACCATTGGCATTTTTATAGCGATCAGTGCTATAAAAATGCATTAGATTACTATAAAAATGCCACTGGCAGTGAAGGGGTTAACACTAGGGGGCGGGGAAGGGGTTAAGTATGCCTGGGTGTGTTCTTACTGTGGGGGGGGGGGGTGGCCTCACTAGGGGAAACACTGATTTTCTGTTCATACATTGTATGAACAGAAAATCAGCATTTCCCCTGCTGACAGGAACGAGAGCTGTGTGTTTACACACACAGCTCCCGTTCCCCGCTCTGTACCGAGCGATCGCGTGTGCCCGGCGGCGATCGCGCCCGCCGGGCACACGCACGGGAGTCGGGGGCGAGTGGGGAGCGCGCGCGCGCGCCTCCGGCGGCGCGCACGCGCCCCCTAGTGGCGGCTATACGATAGGACGTATAGCTACAGGCTCTCGCCCAGGAGAGCCGACTTGCCGCCGTATAATGACGGTGCGCGGTCGGCTACTAGTTAAAATACCTAGGTGTCAATATAACAATATCTCTTGTGTCAATTTATCAGCATAATTTTATTCCATTATTGAACGATATTAAAACCAATTTAACCACTTGCTCACCGCCCACTGTCATTATACGGCGGCAAAGTGGTTGCTTAACTCTGGGAGGACGTCCCCTTGAGGCGCGCACACGGGAGCGTCCATGACCGCCGGGTCCAGAGGCACGGCGCATCACGGATCGCGGTAAATTGCCGCTGATAGCGGCCGTTTACCATGTGATTGCTCCGTCCAATGACGGAGCGATCACATGTAAACAAGCCGGCGTCATTTGATGACGCCGGTTCCTCCCTCCTCTCTCTGTACCGATCGGTACAGTGTGAGAGGGGGGAGCGCGGGTGTCAGCAGCGCTGTGGATGGATATGTGACTATTGCAGTCACAGATCCACCCATCCCTGCTCAGCCATCCCTGCAACCCCCACCCCAATACTGTGCAATACCCCCTGCCGTACTCTGCAATACCCCTTGCTTTACTCTGCAATACCCCCTGCCGTACTCTGCAATACCCCCTGCCGTACTCTGCAATACCCCCTGCCGTACTCTGCAATACCCCCTGCCGTACTCTGCAATACCCCCTGCCGTACTCTGCAATACCCCCTGCCGTACTCTGCAATACCCCCTGCCGTACTCTGCAATACCCGGTGCCGTACTCTGCAATACCCCCTGCAATACCCCCTGCAATACCCCCTGTGCTAATACTCTGCAATACCCCCCCGCACAATACTCTGCAATACCCCCCGCACAATACTCTGCAATACCCCCCGCACAATACTCTGCAATACCCCCAGCACAATACTCTGCAATACCCCCCGCACAATACTCTGCAATACCCCCCGCACAATACTATGCAATACCCCCGCACAATACTATGCAATACCCCCCGCACAATACTCTGCAATACCCCGGGGGGTACTGCAGAGTATTGTGCGGGGGGTATTGCAGCATATCGTGTGGGGGGTATTGCAGAGTATTGTGTGGGCACAATATTCTGCAATACCCCCCGCACAATACTATGCAGTACCCCCCCGCACCAATACTCTGCAGTACCCCCCGCACCAATACTCTGCAGTACCCCCCGCACCAATATTCTGCAGTACCCCCCCCGCACCAATACTCTGCAGTACCCCCCCGCACCAATACTCTGCAGTACCCCCCGCACCAATACTCTGCAGTACCCCCCGCACCAATACTCGGCAGTACCCCCCCCCGCACCAATACTCTGCAGTACCCCCCCGCACCAATACTCGGCAATACCCCCGCACCAATACTCGGCAATACCCCCGCACCAATACTCGGCAATACCCCCGCACCAATACTCGGCAATACCCCCGCACCAATACTCGGCAATACCCCCGCACCAATACTCGGCAATACCCCCGCACCAATACTCGGCAATACCCCCGCACCAATACTCTGCAATACCCCCGCACCAATACTCTGCAATACCCCCGCACAATACTCTGCAATACCCCCACACAATGCTCAATGCTCTGAAATACCCCCGCACAATGCTCTGCAATACCCCCCACACCAATACTCTGCAATACCCCCCGCACCAATACTCTGCAGTACCCCCGCACCAATACTCTGCAGTACCCCCGCACCAATACTCTGCAGTACCCCCGCACCAATACTCTGCAGTACCCCCGCACCAATACTCTGCAGTTCCCCCGGACCAATACTCTGCAGTTCCCCCGCACCAATACTCTGCAGTTCCCCCGCACCAATACTCTGCAGTTCCCCCCCGCACCAATACTCGGCAATACCCCCGCACCAATACTCGGCAATACCCCCGCACCAATACTCGGCAATACCCCCGCACCAATACTCGGCAATACCCCCGCACCAATACTCTGCAATACCCCCGCACCAATACTCTGCAATACCCCCGCACAATGCTCAATGCTCTGAAATACCCCCGCACAATGCTCTGCAATACCCCCCACACCAATACTCTGCAATACCCCCCGCACCAATACTCTGCAATACCCCCGCACCAATACTCTGCAATACCCCCGCACCAATACTCTGCAGTACCCCCACACCAATACTCTGCAGTTCCCCCGCACCAATACTCTGCAGTTCCCCCGCACCAATACTCTGCAGTTCCCCCACACCAATACTCTGCAGTTCCCCCCCGCACAATACTCTGCAATACCCCCGTACAATACTCTGCAATACCCAGAAAAAAAAATGTGTTTTAACCACTTCCGGCCCGCCGGGTGTCATATGATGTCCTTGACTTTGTGCAGGGATATCTGAATGATGCCTGCACCTACAGGCATCATTCAGATATCATCTTTTTCAGTCGGCGATTCTCTACACCATAAGAATAATCATGTCGGCTGTTACGCCTCTTGATTGTTCTTACGGGAGGCGAAAGGGGACGTCCCCCCTCCCTTCTCCCTCTGGTGCTTCTTCTGACTCACCGCTACTATCGAAGCCAGGATCGTTTTGTTTTTCAGGCTTCCCAGCCTAGAGGCAAGATGGGTGGTCTTATTGACCCCATATCTCACTGTAAAGAGGACCTGCCATGCTATATTCCTATTACAAGGGATGTTTACATTCCTTGTAATTGGAATAAAAGTGATCAAAACATTTATTTTTGGGGAAAAACATGTCAAACCAAAATAAATAAAGTAAAATGAACAATAAAAAAATAAATAAAATTAAAGCGCCCCTGTTCCCGTGTGCTCGTATACAGAAGCGACAACTCTCATAAGTCCCGCCCACATATGAAAACGGTGTTCAAACCACACATGTGAGGTATCGCTGCGAACGTTAGAGGGAGAGCAATAATAATAGACCTCTTCTTCAACTAAAAAGATGTAACCAGTAAAAATATTTAAAGCGTCACCTATTTTAATGGGTTTTTTTTTAAAGCACAAAACCGTTTTATTTCCAAAAAAAACGCATTCGAAAAATTCCTGCAAAAATAACATGCGCAATAAAAAGTTGCAACGACCGCCATTGTATTCTCTAGGATTTTTGCTAAAAAAGCATATATAATGTTTTGGGGTTCTATGCAATTTTCTAGCAAATAAATTATGATTTTTCCACGTAGGAGAGGAAAGTCAGAATTGGTCTGGGTGTTCCAGAAAGCCTGATGGTGCTCCCTGCATGTTGGGCCTCTGTATGTGGCCACGCTGTGTAAAAGTCTCAGACATGTGGTATCGCCATACTCGGATGGAATAGCAGAATGTGTTTTGGGGTGTAATTTTTGGTATGCATATGCTGTGTGTGAGAAATAACCTGTGAATATGAAAATGTTGTTAAAAAAAAAAAAATATTGATTTTGCAAAGAATTGTGGGAAACAATGACAACTTCAAAAAACTCACCATGCCTCTTTCTAAATACCTTGGAATGTCATCTTTCCAAAAAGGGGTCATTTGGGGGTATTTGTACTTTTCTGGCATGTTAGGGTCTCAAGAAACGAGAGAGGCTGTCAGTACATCAGGTATGATCAAATTGATCACTTTTCAGTAATTGGTACCATAGCTTGTAGACCCTATAACTTTCACCCAGACTAAATAATAACCCATTTTTTTTTTTTTACCAAAGATATGTAGCAGTATACATTTTAGGCCAAATGTATGAAGAAAATTGTATTGTTTGCAAAATGTTATAATAGAAATTAAGAAAAAATCATTTTTTACAACATTTTCTTTATTTTTTCATTTATAGCGAAAAAAATAAAAACCGCAGAGGTGATCAAATACCACCAAAAGAAAGCTCTATTTGTGGGAAAAAAAGGACAAAATTTTCATTTGGTTACAGTGTTGTATGACTGAATTATTGTCATTCAAATTGTGAGAGCACCAAAAGCAGAAAATTGGTCTGGTGATTAAGGGGGTTTTTGTGCCCAGTGGTCAAGTGGTTAAACAAAATTGCTTCCAGACAGAGGTCCATATTAGGAAGAATAAATAGTTTCAAAATGTTAACTCTGCCCAAGATCCTATATAAATTACAAATGCTGCCGGTTGCAATAACAGAAGTATATTTTAAAACGTTAAAAAAGTTATTAATTAGATTTATATGGCGGAAAAATAAAGCAGGCATAAGCATGTCTATACTAACCAGAGAAAAGGCGCAGGGTGGTTTGGGGTTTCCTGACATCAAGGCATACTATACTGCCATTCACATGACACAGGTGGTTGAATGGGTTAGAGAAAATAAAGAAAAATTATGGGATAAATTGGAAAGTAGTTTAAATAAAGTTAGGTTAGGGAAGGAGATTTGGATTCCGGCACAATTTAGACAGTCAAAAGAGCACTTGTACACGATTACACGGACATCTATGTTAATATGAGATAGGGTTCACAAAAACGAAAAATGGGGATATAATTCCTTACTAATCCCACTATATGATACAAATTATTTTGCACCGAGGAAAGTAAGCTTGTCTGGGAGTTGGATTAAAAAAAAATGACGTAAAACTAAGGGATATACTGAAAGATGGTAAAATTTGTACTTATCAGGAACTTGGGGAACACAAAGAAATGTTTGAGTTGAATTGGCTGAGATACCTACAGTTGAAACATTTTGTGGACTCCCTTCCTCAACCGATCAGGCTAGATGGAAACCTGCTCCCACTAGAGCGTATGTGCCTAGCCCCGAGTGGAGGAGGCGGGATCTCACAGATCTATAAAATACTGTCGGACTAAAAAATAAGGGGCTACCTCCGTATATAAAAAAATGGGATGAGGAGTTGGCAACAGGGAATACTGAGAAAGATTTTAGGAAAATATTGAAGATGGCGCACATTACATCAACTCACTGTGGGATGATATAAATGAATTTTAAATGTATATCACACCGGATATTGCACATCGTTTTCAAGGGGAGACTTCCAGATTCTGTTGGAGGGGTTGTATGGAACCCAGAATCATGTCACACCTTTGGTGGACGTGCCCTAAAATCAATAGGTATTGGCATAAAGTTGTATCAGTAATCAAGAAAATTACTGGAATTAAAATAGCAGTCAACCCGTGGGTGTGTTTGTTCCACGGGACAAACATGACTAGTAAACAATATATGAGAACCTTGCTCCCCCATATCCTGAACGCAGCAAAGAGCCTGATCCCTAAACAGTGGAAAGATCCCGAGAGTCCAACAATGAGGAATTGTCTTGGTAAAATAAATTACATTTATTATATTGAACAGCTTAAGTTTATGGGGGAGGAAGGTGAAGGGGAATTCAAATTGAAATGGCAGGATTGGGCCGACTATAAGTTATCACATAGTTATCTAGTTCAGATGGTATAGGGTAGGAAGCGTAGGTTAGTAAAAGCTGATAAGTTAAGAGACTGAGGTTCGGAGAGAAAGGGGAGGGTTTGGGTTAGTCGACTTGGGTAAGTGCACTTTGGTTTTATTAATATGTAAACTTTTGCACTTTTTGTACTTTGCCATTCTGTGGCCATACTGGCTTAATATAAATACATAATGACTAGGGATGAGCTGGTCGTTCGACTCGAACATATGTTCGACTTCGAACATTGTCTGTTCGTACGGTCGATGAATTTCGAACAAAACGGGTCGTCCGCGCCAAATTCGAGTGATGTGCGTCGGCCCATAATTCACTGCGGCGTTGCGCGCTGATGATTGCTCAAGCATGCACCATGACCCTGCATGCTTGGCCAATCACAAGGCGCAAAAAACGAAGAACAATAATTGGCCAAAGCCACGGTGGCTTTGGCAAATTATGGCTCAGGGGGTTTAGTACACGCCCCACACTATATAAGGCTGCCTGCAAGGCGGCCTCGTGTAGTGTGTTCCGGCTTTGTTAAAGAAAAGTTAGACAGACAGTCAGTTAGAGAGAGAGAGAGAGAGAGAGAGAGATAGATAGATAGATAGATAGATAGATAGAGACACAGGGCCATATTCTGAGTATAGTTACAACGGAGTATCTCAGGACACTCCATTGTATCTCTCTTTTTTGGCCCGCGTATCTATGCGAGTGATTCCTAGAATAATTTCCGCATAGATACGCTGAAGATCCGACATGTGTTAGTCACTTACTCTGTCGGATTTTAAATGTAATTACCCAGCCGGCCGCTAGGTGGCGTTTACGTTCAGGTCTCATTTGTTTATGCAAATGAGCCTGATACGCCAATTCCCGAACGAATTTGCGTCGCGTAACTGCTGCTTACGTCGTTTGCGTAAGGTTACCCCTGCTATATGAGGGGTAACCTTACGCCAGTCCCACGTATGCCATGTTAAGTATGGCGTCAGGTCCGTGTCGTCTTTTCCCGTCGGGTACGTCGTTTCCCCAAGTCGTTCTTGAATACGACTTTACGTCAATGACGCACACGTCGGCGTCATTGACGTTTTACGCCTAGAACTGGAGCATGCGCACTGGGCTATTTTAAGCCCGACGCATGCGCAGTTCGTTCGAATCGGGGGCGCGCTTAATTTAAATACAAGCCGCCCCCTTGGATTTACGCCGGGCCAATTACACTATGCCGCCCCAAACTACGGAGCAAGTGTTTGGGGAATACAGCACTTGCTCCTGTAGGTTGGGGCGGCGTAGTGTAAATGGCTTACGCGCCGCCCGCCTAAAATGTACAAGAATATGGCCAACAGTGTCTTTTCTACCAGATAGATAGATAGATAGATAGATAGATAGATAGAGCAAGAAGGCTAGTCAGTATAGTTAAATTTGCAGTGTGTAGAGAACATATATACATCCCTAGGAGTTGTACATATATGTATACACTGTATAGCTTAGCTAAATCAGCTCTTCCTATTGTTAGGCAATTTCTTTGTGCTAGCTGCAGTGCTGGAACGTGTTGAATTGCCTGCAAGCATTTTAGTTTTAACTGAAACATAGTATGTGTGCTGTGTGTTTGCCCATAAACGCAGTCAATCATACTGCACGTTTGCTGTGTTTTTGCCCACAAACTCAGTCAATCTTACTAAAAGTTTGCTGTGTTTTTGCCCATAAACGCAGTCGATCATACTGCACGTGTGCTGTATTTTGCCCATAAACGCAGTCGATCATACTGCATGTGTGCTGTGTTTTTGCCCATAAACGCAGTCGATCATACTGCACGTTTGCTTTGTTTTTGCCCACAAACTTAGTTGATCTTACTAAAAGTTTGCTGTGTTTTTGCCCATAAACGCAGTCGATCATACTGCACGTTGCACGTTTGCTGTGCTTTTGCCCATAAACTCAGTCGATCATACTATACGTTTGCTGTGTTTTTGCCCATAAACGCACTTGCTCTTACTGGACAGGTGCTGTTTATTTCTGTTTTTGTCCTGTGCAGGCTATTAAAATGTCTGGAAGGACAACAAAGAAAGGCAGAGAGTTACGAGAGTAAGCAGGTTCTGCATCTGGAGGCAACGCTGGTGGTGGACACGGTGCATCCTCTTCAGGACGTGGCCGTCTGACATGCTTGTCATTGTTTTCGAGAGCTGGCCGTGTTGAGCCTCAACATGCAGAGAAATTAGTAGAGTGGATGACCAAGCCGTCCTCATCCTCCTCATCCTCTCTCACCCAGGCTGAACTTAGTTTATCTGGCAAAGCAGCTGCCAAGGTGTCCTCTCCCTTGTGCACAATGGCATCACACAATCCTTCCCTAGTCCCACCATGTCCTCCTGAGGAGTCCCCCGAACTGTTTCAACACAGTGTTGGGTACATGCTACATGAAGATGCGCAGCATTTTGAAGGCTCCGATGATGGAACACAGATAGAGGAAGGCATTGATGTGAGCCCAGAGAGAGCGGGTGCCCGAGAGGGACAGCAATCTGGCAGTTATGTTCCCCCAGGTTTTCGACAGTGATGAGGAGGGAGGGGATGATGAGGTCACTGACTCTACCTGGGTGCCTGATAGGAGAGAGGAGGAGGGAGAGAGGAGGAGGAAGAGGCACAGGCACATCTCCAAAGAGGCAGGATGCCCTCCAGGGGACAGCTTAAGGGCAGCACACCAACTGTATTACATCGCAGAGCTACGCATGTGCAGGGCGCTGATGCGTCTCAACGGTACTGCAAAAGTTCTTTGGTGTGGGCCTTTTTTGAGACACGTGCATCAGATCGCACCGTTGCTATTTGCAACACATGTCTCAAGTGTATCTCGTGTGGCCAAAACCTCACCCGCTTGGGCACCACATGCTTGACCAGACATATGTCGACCTGCCATTCAGTTCGTTGGCAAGCATACCAGAAATACCCACACCAAAGACCAAAGCGGACTTCCCCTTGCCCTTCTGTGACCTCCAACCACACTAGACCCCATGTCCTCTCTGAAGCCTGCACTGAAGGTGTAGAAATAGGTGTGTCACAACCTAGTAGTGGTAGTACATGCGGGCAATCTACTGATAGTACCAGACAAATTTCCCTGCCCCAGCTGATGCAGCGTCGAAAGAAGTACGCTCCCAGCCATCCACATGCCCAGCGGTTGAATGCTAGCTTAGCAAAATTGCTAGCATTTCAACTGCTACCTTTTCAGCTGGTAGATTCTGTCACCTTCCGTGAGTTTGTGGAATGTGCAGTACCTCAGTGGCAAGTACCCAAACGCCACTTTTTCTCACGGAAGGCGATTCCGGCTCTCTACCGGCATGTGGAAGGCAATGTCCATGCCTCGCTGGACAGGGCGGTCAATGGTAAGGTGCATCTTACCGCTGACTCATGGTCCAGCAGGCATGGACAGGGACGTTACCTGTCTTTTACAGCCCATTGGGTGACTCTGCTGGCAGCTGGGAAGGACGCAGGGCAAGGTACAGTAGTTTTGGAGGTTGTTCCGCCACCACGCCTCCAAAACACTACTACTGGTTGTGACACACCTCTCCCCTCCACCCCCTTCTCTTTTTCTTCCTCTGTGGCCTCTTCCTGTGGTGATGTTTCCTCAGAACCAGCCGTGCTCCGTAGGCGTCTGAGGGGCTACGCAGGAATGCAGCCCAAGAGATGCCATGCGGTGCTAGAGCTGGTGTGCTTGGGAGACAGGAGCCACACTGGGGAAGAGGTTCTTTCAGCTCTGCAGGGGCAGGCTCAGAGGTGGTTGACGCCACGCCAGCTGAAGCCTGGAATGGTGGTCAGCGATAATGGCACCAACCTCCTCTCTGCCCTGCAACAGGGAAAACTCACCCATGTGCCCTGTTTTGCGCATGTCCTGAATTTGGTGGTGCAGCGGTTCTTGGGCAGGTACCCGGGCTTACAGGATGTCCTGAAGCAGGCCAGGAAAGTCTGTGTGCATTTCCGGAGGTCATATAATGCCACTGCTCGGCTGACAGACCTCCAAAGGGAATACAACCTGCCCAAGAACCGCCTAATCTGTGACATGCCCACCAGATGGAACTCTACGTTGGCCATGCTGCAGCGGCTGCACACGCAGCAGAGGGCCATCAATGAGTACCTGTGCCAATATGGCAGCAGAACTGGGTCAGGGGAGCTTGTTTTTTTTTTTTTCACCACGCCAGTGGGCCTTGATCAGGGATGCATGCACTGTCCTGTCACCATTTGAGGAGGCCACGAGGATGGTGAGCAGTGACAGTGCATGCATCAGTGAGACTGCCCCTCTTATTCACATGTTGGAGCACACACTACGTGGAATAATGGACAGGGCCCTTGAGACAGAACAGAGGGAGGAAGAGGAGGACTTCCTTACCTCTCAAGGCCCCCTTTATCCAGACGGTGGTCCTGCTTGCCCACCTAGCACACAGGAAGAGGAGGAGGAGGAGGATGATTGTATCAGCAGCATGGAGGTGGAGCCTAGCACTCAGCATCAGCAGCAGGAGTCTTCAAGGGATCATTTACAGTCCCAAGGAACACATGGACTTTTACGTGGCTGGGAGTAGGTGGCTGTGGATCCTGTCTTCCTCAGTGACCCAGAGGACTGTGCCCCGAATGCCTCTGCAAACCTACGCTGCATGGACTCCCTGATCCTGCAAAGCCTGCGTAAGGATCCTCGTGTACGTGCTATCAAGGAGAGGGATCATTACTGGCTGGCAACTCTCCTTGATCCACGTTACAAGACCTTATGTTGCCATCGCAGAGGGAGCAGAAGATGAAACTTCTGCGGGAGGCCTTGCAGAAGGGTCTGTGCAATGCGTTCCCAGAACCGGGGGGATTACCAAAACCTGGCCCTGGACAACGTGTTGCTGAGGCTTCGGTGAGTCACAAAAGGAGCGGTGGAGAAGGTGGCCGTCTGACCGATGCGTTCAGACAATTTTTTTAATCCGCAGCCCCAAGGTATGACCGGTTCCAGCAACCATCGCCAGTGTCTGGTTTACATGGTCCGGGAATACCTAGGGGCAAGATCCGACTTGGACACCTTCCCCACCGAAAATCCTCTGGCTTACTGGGTCTTGAGGATGGATCACTGGCCAGAGCTTGCACAATATGCAATTGAGCTACTGGCTTGCCCTGCATCCAGTGTTCTTTCAGGACGCACATTCAGTGCTGCTGGATGCTTTGTGACCAATCACAGGGTGTGCCTCTCCACCGACTCTGTTGATCGACTGACCTTCATCAAAATGAATCAGGCTTGGATCAACACCAGCTACCAAGCACCTGATGCTGAGGTTACTGAATAATAATTTTTTGTTGAAATGTCAGATCCCTTTGAGACTGCGTATGCTGATGCTCAGTGACTGTCATGTTATGCTGCTGATGGAATATCCTTCTCCTCCTCACTTTTCTTACTGATAGCTAGTAAGAAATGTTGTGTTTCTGGGCTCCGCCACCAGTGCCTAAGGCCTAATTTTTGTGCCCCTGTTTAACAGGGGTGTTTAATAATTTTTGATGCAATACTTTGCATGTGGCTCCTTGTTGTGCTCCAATTACAGTTATTGGGAGGGGTTGCAGTGTTGTGTTGTGCCTAAGGACAAATTTTTCTGCCCCTGTTTAACAGGGGCGCCTAATAACAATTTTTGATGCAATACTTTGCATGTGGCTCTTTGTTGTGCTCCAATTACAGTATGTTTGAGGGGTGCCCTTGTTTCTACAATTTTTCTTTCACCAAAAAATAATGGCCCCCCACCACCCCTAAAATAATTGACATATTGTTGCCACACAGCACGTGCGCAAGCAGTATTGAATTACTTTTTTCTTATAATAATCTCATGTTATGCAGGGACATTTATAAACATGTGCCACTACTATAGACACACAGCAGGTGTGATATTTAAAGGAACATTTCATTTTTTTTCACTTTAAGCATCATTAAAATTGCTGCTCTGGAAAAAATGTCCGTTTTTAAAACTTTTGTTTTCATTGATACATGTTCCCTGGGGCAAGACCCGGGTTCTGAACGACGTTTTCCAACATTAAATTGAATATTGGTCTTTAAAATGAGCGTTTTTGAATTGGAACGTTCGAGTCCCATAGACTTCAATGGGGTTCTAAATGTTTGCGCGAACCCGCGGTCTGTTTGAACGTTCTGGTGCGAACCGAACGCGGGTATGTTCGGCTCATCCCTAATAATGACATAACAAACAAAGCAAAAAAAAAAAGTAATTTCCTACCAGCGTATGAACACAAAATTGATTAGGTCTCCGGTCAGTGTTCTCTGAGTGATAAAAAAAAAAAGAATAAAAAAAAAAACAGTTGCCACCACAGGCTCTGGTTATGTAACATCCCAAGAGGACAGTTTGTTCGGTTACGTAGGAATTGTTCGACAAAGGCAGACTTCCTTTCACAGGCACAAGTATTAGCTACGAGATTTACACAGAAGGGGTACTCATTGCCTTCCATAGATCAAGAAATAGAAAAAGTAAGATCCATGGATAGAAATACAATTATCGCTGATAAACCTTTTAGCCCCTTAGTTAAGGAGACTTCTAGTAACTATAACATGATTTTGGATTTTAATATCCAACACAAAAAGTTTGAAAGAATTGTTCCCAAGCATTGGCCTATTTTGAAGGGGGATGTGACTTTGGGCCCTGTTCTCCCTGAATGCCCTCAATTCATATATAGAAAGGCTCCAGCGGGGGGCGTGGCTTGGACATGGCCAAGTGAGGCAGCCTTTTTCTGGAGCTCCCGGTCTGAGCCCTCCAATGCCGGGCAAAACACGCTAAAATACCGGTATGAGCGCCACTAAGAGACACAGAACCAGGGCAGTAACTCGGGGGACACCTGTAAGCAAACCAGCGGGCTTAAAACAGCGATTTTACGGTCTGTTCCAGGACAAATCGTCGGGGGCCAAGGCTACTGCACTGTGAGGCCCTGCATGTGGCATGCCGCAGAAGACTCAATCCCCTGACGGGACAGAACGACCTACGGAAAGAGCCTCCAGCTATCCGGAGGCATCTGCTGCGGAGCAGTTCCCTAGCTTGCTAAGGATGGACGACCCACACTCCCCAGAGGCCCCCGTGCTGGAGCGGGACATCAGGGCCCTGTTACAGGCACTCCTGACCCGCACGGATATCGAGGCCCTCATCCTCCCACTGGAGGAGACCCACCGCCGGGACATTCAGGAAGTGAGGGGGGGAAGTATCCTGATGGAGCGCAGCTATTACTGAGCGAACCAACTCCATCCTGAACTTTTGCACCTTGACAAAACAATTGAGGGCCTTAAGGTCCAGGATTGGACGGACTCCTTCCTTCTTGGGGACTACAAACAGATTGGAGTAAAACCACTGAAACCATTCCGTTGAGGGAACTGGCACAATCACTCCCCTGCCCAGTAGATCCTGGACAGAGCCTTCCGGCGATCCGGAGGAAGCTGGAGGTTGGAAGGAAAACATCTGTTTGGTGGACAAGAGAGAAACTCCATCTTGTACCCAGAGGAAACTACTTTGCAAACCCAACGGTCGGAAATAAGGGACCTCCACCGAGCTGCAAATTCGCGAAGCCGGCCCCCCACCCGAGATGTGGGCGGGGGCAGACCTTCATGCGGAAGCAGGCTTGTCCGCAGGTTTGTTGGGCTTGCGGTACCAGGTGCGCTTATGCCCCGCAGCGGGGGTCTTAGCACCTTGCAAACTTTTCCCCGCCGCACTGGGCGCACAAAAAAAACGCTTGGGGGTAGTAAAGGAGGGCCCTTGCCTACGGTGAGGCTCCTTGCCCTTCCCAGACTGTGGGAGCAGTGTGCTCTTACCACCTGTGGCATCCTTTATGTCATCCAGGGACGCCCCGAAAAACCGCTCACCACTAAAAGGCAAATCCACTAAGGCCTTCTTTGAGGACTGTTCCACAGACCAGCACTTCAGCCACACAAGGCAGCGCAGTATTACCGCATAGGTGGAGGCCCTGGAAAGCAAGGGGAGCGTATCCAGGACCGACTCACAGACGAACCTCAGACCCTGAACCAACTGTTCGGCCAGGTCCTTACAGGTCTCGGAAGCATCCTGTGCCTCCAGCTCCTGCAGTAAAAGCTTTGCCCTTTTGGTCAGAGTCTGCGACACCAGAGTCCCGGCCAAAACCGGTCGCACAGCCGAACCCACTACTGTGAACATGGAGCGGGCCACAGCCTCCACTCCCCTATCTGTGGGGTCATTAAAGGCAGGAGCCCCTTCCACAGGCAATGTGGTGGCTTTGCTCAATCTGGACATGGGAGGGTGCACAGACGGAGGAGAGACCCACTTTTTTAAAAAATCCTCCTCAAAGGGATAACGGGTCACAACGTATTTTGGAACAGCAAAAACTTTCTGTGGCGTATCCCATTCCTTGTACAATAATTTGTCCAAATAAGGAACACAAGGAAACACTTTTGCGGTTTGCGGAACCCAAAAGGGACTGGCACATCTGGTGCCTCCGCCAAATCCTCAAGTTTTTGAGTATCACACACCGCAGAAAAAAGAGCCCCAACAAATTCCTTATCAGCAACTGACCCTGTAGTAGAGTCATCCTCACTGTCCGTGTGGGTAAAGCCCGCATCATCTGACACAACAGAACCAAAGCCAGACGCAATAGCAGGGCCTGATTCTGTGTCAGAGACATCCCCAGAAGCAGGCTCAGGGAGGGGGCGCTTTTTACCCCCCATCTGGCCACTAGCTGCTTCAAACCTGGCGAGAAACGCCTCCAGGAAAGCGGACATTGCCTCAACAGATGTGGCAGGGGCAGGGGCATCAAGGGTTAACTCAGGCATGTGTGGGGCAGAAGTACCAGGTTCAGGCTTCATAATGCCCCACTGCTGTGTCCCCCGGCACTGCAAGGCAGAACCACCCACTGGTCACCTCCTGGCTGCTAAAAACAGAAGTAGAGGCCACCAGGGAACTCACCACCCCACCCGTGGCAGCGTGAGCTGAAAAAAACCTGAGGTGTGCACTGAAGCTGGCTGCGCTGCGTCTGGAATGATTTTCGATTGTTTGCAGAGCTAAAACAGCCACACGAGGCCAAGACAAATTCAAAATGGCCACTGTTTGATGCAAAAAGCACCAGCGGGCTACAAGAAAATGGCCGTTGAGCTATGTAAACCGCGACCATGGCAAAATGGCGGCTGTTGCGCAGTTTAAAATACCCCCAGTGACGCAACAACACAGCGCAGCACACAATAACACCTGCACAGTCAAAAACACAGCCCCTCACATACACACGGACCCGGTGGTAATAAAGAGACCCCCCTCACAGCCGCTACCCTTATGGGGAAGGAGGTAGAGAAAAAGGGAGAGAGGAAAGCAGGGCGGACCCTCAGTCGACCTTCCCAGAGAAAACACCAGTCATACCACCTTGCCAGGGCAAGGGGCTACTACTTACCCGTCCTGCGACCACCGGCTGGAGGCATCCCAGACAGAACCAACGTCCACTAACGGCATGGCTGTCGGCCAGACACACTGTGACAAGGCCATAGAGACCGGTCATATGTGTGTCCTGGAACACCCCTGGAGCAATGGGGCCTGTCGTGGACGACCCAGAGCTGAGGGCCGGCACACGCTCGATGGCCAAACATGGGGGGACTACAAGAGTCAAGACCCAGCCTGTCACCCAGTCGGCAGTTGATAGAAGAATCCTAGGATTCAAAAATGCAGGAACAAAACAATAAAAGGCAAAAAAAAATCGCAAAAAAATTCCTGAGTACACAGACTCCAGAGTGCCTATCCTCTCCTGACATTAGGCAGAAAGAAACTGGAGCTGCTGAGGCAGGGTGTGGGTTATACCCGGGGAACCACGCCCCCTGGGAGGAGCTGCACTGAGGAAAGTGTTGTCAACATTTAAAGTGTTTTTTTTCTGCCTAACTCTCCTGGAAGGAAGCGGATATAACCCTAAGGTCAAAGGCTGCTGTGTCCGTCCATGAACGGAAGAGAAATATTGTTGTTTTTTTTCAAAAGTGACGGTCTTTTTTTTGTTTATAACGCAAAAATTAAAAAAATAAACCCAGAGGTGATCAAATACCACCAAAAGAAAGCTTTATTTGTGGGAAGAAAAGGACGTAAATTTTGTTTGGGTACAGTGTCGCATGACCGCACAATTGTCAGTTAAAGAGATGCAGTGCCATCGCTTTGTCATTAAGGGGCTTTGGTCATTAAGGGGGTAAAATCTTTCAGGGATGAAGTGGCTAATCAGATCCTACACACAGAATTATATTTTCCCTAAAGGCAACTAAACTGACCGCACCTAAACGTACAGTGTAAATGGCACCACTGAGAAATTCTTACATGAATTTGTATGCATTTAAAATGTCCTCTTACTGTATATAAACAGAGGGTTGGTGGCATAAATGTGAATGAGACCACAGATTCCGGATGTTGCAATGTTTACCTAGTTACATTAGTCCAGGTTACATCAATGTAAGTATGTATGTGCCATAACAGTGAGATCCCTGTGGAAGCTGAAAATCATGAGAACACTTTGCATTTTCTTAATGAATTGACTAGAGGAAGTGGAGAGACAGGTGGGTGCAATTGTGATCTCCTCCTCATCCAATCAGATAATACTGGTTAATTATTGTGTTTTTTTTAATCATAATTAGATTAAAACATGTCAATGTGAAAGAGTATATTTCTATTGATCACTGTAGGAAAATGCACTGTAATTTGATGATCTATGACAATATAACAAAAACTTCAAGGGGTCATGACTGGTTATGGCCATTTGTTATTATTCAGCCTGCCTTACACCACACCTAATATGCTATGAATAAACTTGTCACACATATATTGTGGGGGTTTTAACCATTACTTACCTATATTATGCGACATAGCATAAAGTAGACACAAGACAAACAAAGTATAATAATCATCTTCACTGCATTCCAGTGTACTGTAAACCATGTCAAGGAAGGGTCTGTGAAAACACAAGTTTAACCACAATTCTCAGAAACAGAAAACTTAGGACTTCACAAACTGAGATTATATACTTGAAATATTTCAGAGGAATCTGCATTAGCATTTTGGGTAACTGTCACACAGCACTACTTTAACCAAATGCCAACTGTTGTGTGCCAATTTACGTTGACAGAATGGCACAGGCAGGCAAAAGGGCATGTTTGTGGGTCCCGCAAACTCAATGTTGGCTGGTGGCCTGCGATTCCGGTGAGGAGAGACAGAACGGTGAGATGCCTGTGTAAACAAGGCATTCCCCTGTCCTGCCTAGCAACATGACAATAATCTACTGCTCCCTGTTATTGGGATCTAATATGCTTATTGTGATTTTTTTTTTTTTTTAACAAAATACATATCGGCCTAAACTGTGGAACTTTTTTTTTGTTTTTTATATATTTTGTTATGCTATTTATTATAGCAAAAAGTAAAACACAATATAGTTTTTTTTTTTTTTTTAAATTGTTGCTCTCTTTTTGTTTATAGTGCAAATAATAAAAACCGCAGAGGTGATCAAATACCACCAACAGAAAGCTTTATTTGTGGGAAAAAAAGGATATCATTTTTTTTTTTTTTGGTACAATGTCGCACAACTGCACAATTGTCAGCTAAAGCAATGCAGTGCCGAATCGCAAAAAATGCTCTGGTCAGGAGGGGGATAAATCCTTCCATGGCTGAAGTGGTAAATAATGATAATCATTTTGTTGGAATGGATAAATAAAATGTAACCTTTTTTTTCCTGCTGCAAAAAAAGTTCCTCTTAGTTCCAGTACCAGTGCCAGTTAATAGAACAAAAAGCCAAGGTATTTGGTCATGTGATTTCTGCTAATGGGGAAGATCAGAGTTAGAGGAATGGTATTATTTCATGGCAGTATTTCATTCTTTCCATTACTTTTTATTTATCCATGTCTGGAGACAGGGTTATCAGTCCAGTATAGGTCCATGTTAAGGCAAAAATATTAAATTAGAGAGTAATGTGCAAAAGTATTGAGCAGGTGTGAAGAAATGTTGTAAAGTGAGACTGCTTTCAAAAATATATATTTTAATTGTTTATTTTTATCAATTTACAAAATGCAATGAACAGAAGAAAAATACAAATCAATGCAACTACCCTTCGGCTTCAAACCAGCATCAATTCTTAGGCTCTATTCACACTAATGCATTTGTTGGTACATTTAACATTTCGCATTTTGCAGAAATGCAGGGAAATTGTTTAACATGGGTTCCTATGAAACATGTTCACATCAATGCATGTTTGTGCTTCTGCGTTTTTGGAAAGGGTTGGGGACTTTTTCCCCATAAAATGCAGCATTTTGCATGTAATAGAATTCAATGGACCCAAATCCAAAAAGCAAGTACTGAGATTTTTTTTTTTTTTTGAACTTTAAGGTTTTTATTTATATAGAAAAAAGGAAATGTATACAAAACATTGCCAATTGGGCATACCCTGGCTCAATATACAATCATAGATATTAAAGGAAAGAGAAGTGAATAGAGAATACAGAAAAGCAAGCTTGTAGTATTGTGCACCTGCGAAGAATCGTAGTAGAACAGGAATTATACCAATAAAGACAAAGATGCATATACATTTATATAGACAGGAGAATATCATATAAATCATATTAAGCTTGTGGTGGGACATATGTAATAGATATCCGTTGGTATAGGTTATCGGCATTATCTAAAAAAAAGGGAGCCGTGTACCACCCAGCAAATGGAGAATGGAAAGTGGATCGGACAAAGAGGAGGACAAGAACCCCAAGACGATCATCAATAATTCTTGATGGGGTGAGACCCTAGAGATGTAATTAAAGTAGTGGGGCGCTTCTGTGATCAGCAATCCATTTTTCCCAAGACGAGTTAAAGCTGTTTGTAGACAGATTTGCCTTTGCGAATGAAAATTCCATCAGGAAGTGTGCGTTGAGTATTCGAATGACATCTTTTAAAAGAGGCGATTGGATTGACTTCCAATTTCTTGCTATCGCCAATCTGGCTGCAATTAGAATGTGCGTTACTATCGTTTGTGAGTGTCTAGGCCAGGAAGGGATTGAGAGGCCTAGGAGAAGGTCTAAGGGGGACAGTGGGAAAGATATGTCACACAGTGAGGAGATTAGTTCTTGTACTGTATTCCAGAAGTTACCAAGTAGCGGACAATCCCACCAGATATGAGAAAGAGACCCATTTTCTCCACATCCTCTCCAGCATTTAGATGAGGTGGACGGATATATCTTTGCCAATCGTTCAGGGGTAAAATACCATTTATGGAACAGTTTCTGGAGAGATTCCCAATGAGTAATGCAGTGTGAGAGACGAAGGGGAATTAAAAGGGCCTTCACCCAAAGGTCGGTAGGATGTGGTTGAGAGACATGGGTAGACCAATACTGAATGGATGATAAGAGTATATCCGAATTTGGCGAGGTAATCAATTTATATAAGAGGGAGATGCCCTTAGCTTTGGTATCCTTGGAGATAAAATATTTCAAGAGTACTGAAGAGGAGAGATTATCCGATGACCAGGAAAGTTTAGATAGGAGGGATCTTATTCGGAGATAAACAAAGAATGTTTTAGAGGACAGTCCATATTTCTGTTGTAGATAGGAGAAGGGATGGATGCCCACGGGTGAAACGAGCAAACCGACACTTTCAATGCCGGCCTTTACCCATTCTTGGATGGGTAGATCTGGGGTCAAAAGGGAAAGAGCTTCTGTAGGTAATAATGAGAGGGAAGATGATGATAGATTTGGGTTCATTTGCAGAAATCCCGACCAGACTCTTAGAGAAGCGGTAATGGTATCCAGGAAATTATTTGTGGGTTTGAAAGTAAGCCAAGTAGCAGCGAGAACATGTTGGAGGTTTGCAGAAAGTGCAGTAGCTTCGATTTGTTTCCAGGTTGGGAGGCGATGATCCGACCACCATGTTTTTAACTGATCCAAGACAGTTGCTCGATAGTATGCTAAAATGTCCGGAGCACCTAGACCCCCTTGTTTAACTGGGGTTAAGAGCACAGCTCTCTTGACTCTGGGTTTTTTTCCTTGCCAAATAAAGTAATTATGCGTTGAAGTTTACCCAATTGAGCGTGTGACATTGGTAGGGGGATAGTTCGGAATAGATATAGGACATGTGGAAGTAAGAACATTTTTGTTTGAGCAATTCTTCCTGCCCATGAAGCAGGGACAGAACTCATATCACTTGTCAACCTCAAAAGCTTGCCTGCAAGGTTTTCAAAATTTGTTCTAAGCAAAATATTGCTCGGGAATGTGAGCTGGATTCCGAGTTAAGGAAGAAAGGCGTTAGGCGCCCATGCAAAGGGAAAATTATTTGAAATATATTGGGTATGTAGGCGTTCAAGGCCTAAATTCAGCATAAGGGACTTACTATGATTTAATTTGTACAGGGATATTGCGCTGAATGAGTCTAAAAGTTGTTGAACAGCGGGGAGGGAAAGTCATAGGATCTGTTAAGGCAATGATGACATCATCGGCATATAAACCTATTTTGTGCTCGACATCTCCAATTTTAATACCTGTTATCAGGGGGTTGGATCTAATGGCTTGGGCTAGTGGTTCCATTATCATGGCAAAAATTAGGGGGGACAGTGGACACCCTTGTCTGGTGCCGTTGGTAATTTTGAATGGGCTGGATGTAACACCAGAGGTCCATACACGGGCAGATGGGTGGGAATATAGACTTAAAATAGCCGATAGGAAGGTACCTGATATACCGAACTTGCGCAGAACCGATTCCATGTAGGGCCAATAGACCCTATCGAACGCCTTCTCTGCATCCAAAGATAGGAAGAGAGAAGGCGTTCGATCGTGCTCCACCCACTGGATTAGGTCAATAAGCCTCCTGGTACCATCCGAGGCCTGTCGGCCCGGCACAAAACCAACTTGGTCTGGATGTATAATTAATGGGATGATATTAGCTAATCGTTGAGCAAGGAGTTTGGCATATATCTTTGTGTCGGTATTTAAAAGAGATATTGGGCGGTAGTTGGCAGGGTTGTCTGCTGGTTTCCCAGCTTTGGGAATGGTAACCACTAATGCATCAAGGGATTCCTTTGGGATCTGACCTGTAGATGCAAATTGGTTATAAGTGGTACAGAGATGGGGGAGCAGTAGGTCAGCAAAATGTTTGTAATACTCATTAGGGAACCTATCAGGACCCGGAGCTTTATGTAGGGGCATTTGGTTGATAATTTTATGAATTTCGTCCACTGCAAAAGGTTCTGCAAGGAGAGAGAGTTGTTCTTGGGAAATAGAGGGTAAGGAAATAGAGGACAAAAAATTGGAGATGTCATGTTGGGTAGGGGGAGGAGGTTGTTCATTATCCGTAAGATTATAGAGCTTGGCGTAAAAACTCCCGAACTCGTTTGCGATATCTAATGGGTTGTTAATACGCCTACCTTGGGAAGTGGTGAGAAATTCAATTTGTTTGTTAGAGAGTTGTTTTTTGAACTGTCTAGCCATATAGGCACCTGGTTTGTTGGCGGCCACATACGATTTCAACTTAAGGCGTTTAATGTAATAATCAAAGTCTTTTCTAAGGTGGTCGCAGAGTTGTGATCTGAGAGTTTTTAATTTCAAATAGGCACCCTCGGAAGGGGATTGTTTGTTTGCTATTTCTAGGGCACAAATTTGTTTCAGGAAGGAATCTGTAGTAGAGGAATATAATTTTTTGGAGTGGGCTCCGAGCTTAATAAATAGGCCTCGCAAGCAAGCTTTATGGGCATTCCATGTAACAGCATGATCAGTTACAGAGTTAACATTATATCGGAAAAATTCCTCAATCTCGGATTTAATTTGAGACTCAAACGTAATGTTATTGAGAAGGGAGGTGTTCAGTCTCCAAATTGAATGTCTAGGGGTTTGGGAGAGGGGAGACAATTTAATTGTAATGGGCGCATGGTCAGACCAAGATATTGTTCCGATATGAGAGTGGGTGATGGATTGGAGTAAATGTTTATCAGAGATGAAAAAATCAATCCTAGAATAAGATTGGTGAGGGGGGGAAAAGAAGGTGTAATCCCTCTCCGTACCGTGCAGGCATCGCCATGAGTCATATAGATCTTCTCTATGGAGTAGGGCAGACAAAGCGGAAGGTCGACATCTCAAAGTACTAGAGGTATCAAGGGTTGGATCAACTATGTCGTTAAAATCCCCGCACAGTAATAAAGGTAAGGTTCTATAGGGGGCCAATTTATTGAAAAGAGTCGTATAGAATTTCTTTTGGGCCGTGATGGGGGCATATATATTTACAATGAGAAGGGGGCGATTATTAATTGTTACGGAGAGGATCAGATATCTGCCATCCTCATCCGACTCACTGTGATGTAATAAGAAATTTGTCGATGCACTTATGGCAATCATGACCCCTCTCTTTTTTTGTGGGGCATTCGCAAAAAAACAATGAGGATATTTTTTATGGCGACATACAGGGGGTTTAGATTTAGAGAAATGCGTCTCTTGTACACATAAAACATCTGCATGTTGCGACAAAGCCTCTTTCCAGAGTAAGTTACGTTTAAAGGGTGAGTTCAGGCCTTTAACATTCAAAGAGGTGATCGTAAGGGCCATGGCAATAAGATGACTCAGGCAACGCACGCAAGAGGAAAGAGACCACTCCTATCTATAATGCACAAGAGGGGAGAAACAAAGGCAGGTAGTGGATCTGGGCAGTATTTGAAAATGGTACGAAATTAAGGCACACAATACAGTTATTAAACACTAGGATAATATTTAGCAATAACAAGTAATATGCGGAACCGCAATAAACTATAACAAAAAAAAAACAAGCAAAACAAACCGGTGTGCCTAGCACACTTTAACCTGGGGGGTGGAGAAAAAAAAAATAGAAACAACAAAAAAAGAGAGAAAAAAAGACGTCACCCAGGCCGGACTTCAGTAGGAGAAAGACTAGGGCTGATCTCCTTTCAGGTTTTTTCGGCAAAATTGGATGCCGGAATTCTTGCCTCGACGGGGGTACGGGGGGGACTCCTTTGTCCCGTGTCACGAGAAGAGAGAGGAAGCAGGCCCCAATTTGTTAGCTTCTTGTACCCATCCTTTGGAGTGAGAATGGGGACGATTTGTTGCTGATGAGTGACCAACAATTTGGTCGGAAAGCCCCATCTGTATACTATTTGCTTCTGTTGGAGGATAGAGGTAATTGGGGTAAATGCTCTGCGCATTTCCATTGTAGCCGGAGATAGATCCGTGAAGAGCTTGAGGTTGGTGTATGGAGCCGGAAGAGGTTTTGAAGATCTGGCAGCGTAAAGAGTTTGATCTTTTATATGAAAGTAGTGGATCCGGGCCAGAACATCTCTGGGGATGTCGGCTGACAGATGTGCCGGTTTCGCGATTCTGTGCGCCCGATCAATCAAAGCTTCACGTACGTTAATACGAGGGAGCAAGGACATGATAAGTTGTTGCAAGTAAGGAGTGAGTTTGTTAGGTTTTATAGATTCTGGAATACCCCTGAATTTAATATTGTTGCGTCTGGCGCGATCTTCCAAATCTGCAAGTTTCACTTTAATGCGACGGAGTTCTTCAGTGTGGTGTTCTTGTACATCTAGTACTTCATTGTGTGCTTTAGAATAGTCTTGCAGATTTTCCTCCATAACATCTGCTCTCTCTTCCAGACAATCTATCCTGTCATGCATTTGGGACATAGAGATTTGCAATTCTCTATGTAAATCCTGCTGTAGCGTGAGTAGCATGGATTTAAGCATGACTTCAGTGACTGCGTTGTTAGTAGCAGGAATGGCAGCAAGAGAGGGAGTCTGCTGGGTGCTATTCGTCCCTGCGACTACAGCAGACCATAGCTGCTTCTTAGCGAGGGGTTCCTTGTTAGGTGAAGTGATAGGGGAAGTAGCTAGTCTCTTACCTCTATCCGTCTGCTGGGTGTCTGCAGCATGCTCCGGAGGAGGCAGAGTGTCCATGGAATCCCTCATGTTATTGTTAGGAGGGCTCTCCGATGTATGCGATGAGGGGCTGCGGGCAGCAGAAAGATTGTCTGCATCAGCGAGGCTTCCGACGTTGGAGCCGGCGCCATCTTGGCTTCCCTGCATCGCCGCGGCCGCCGGGTAGTAATCCGTAAGGCGGCGCGGAGCGGGTGGGAAATGCTTCTTTCCGGGCATATCCTGCTGTGCCCTCAGTTCTCCCCCGTCCTCGGCGATAAAGTGTCCGGAGAATCAGCCGCAGAGAGTTGCTTTATCCAGGCCGTGGAGCGGAGCTCGGATTCAGGCTTCCATCCTGGTCCGCAGCAGGCCACGCCCCCCAAGTACTGAGATTTTGACAGGATTTTGCCACAATTTGTGTTTATTTATTTTTACACTGTATATAGCTGGTTGCTAAGGAGGGGGGCGGGAAGCCGACAGCCGCATCCTTAACAACCAATGAGTCATCAGCTGTCAGCCATACCAAAATCCATACCAGACTCTTAACCCGAGCATGCAGCCTGGCAGGTCAGCCCCATATGGAAGAAAAATATATTTCCAATATATTTATTTAAAAAATATATATATTTTAAATATATTTACAATATATTGGCCTATGCGAATATATTTTTACATCTATTCCAAAAATGTAAATTAAAATATATTTTCCAAAGTCATATATTTGGAAATGTATTATTTTAAATATATTTGACAGATATTTTTGAGCATCTAAAAAAATAAATTTAAACATATATTTTTAAATATACTTGTAAAGGCAAAACATATAATTTAAATGCATTTTCCAAAAACCTATATTGGAAAATATATTTTTAAAATATATTTCTTCAGATTTTTTTATCACAAAAAAAAGTAATTTCAACATATATTCTTACATATATTTGTAAATGCTTTCCAAAAAATATAATTGTAAAATATATTCCAAAGGCATATATGTGAAAATATATGTTTGTAAATATATGTTCCAGATATTTTTTAACATATAAAACAATGCATTTAAACATATATCTTTAAATATACTTGTAAATGCATTCCAAAAAAATAATTTAAATGTATTTTCCAAAGATATATATAAGAAAATATATTTTTAAAATATGTTTTTCTGAAAAAGTTTAATGTCTAATAAAGACATTTCAACATATATTTTTTTCTGATATTTTTGTAACTATGACATAGATAACATTCTGAATACATTTATAAGAGACCCACTCCCATTTTAAAATGGTTTGTTTTACTCTTTTAAAATAAAAAAAATAAACCAAAAGATTTAAATAAAATATTATTTTTTTTATAAGATTTTAGGCACACAATCCATTTAATACAAATCAGATAAACCTCTCGCACCCACAAGTCATTCTGAATTGAGAACGCTTGTCGGCGGACCAGCAAAACATCTTAAAATACAGCAAGTCCAGTTAGCTTGATTTATTGATTGACCTGAATGAATGAGAACCTTCACAGACATCCACCTCCACAGTCCAAGGATCTTGTCTGCTTACAGGGTACCGAGAGAAACTCTGGATATAAATCTTCAATGTTCTGTTTATTCCATGAATCAGTAGTTACACTATTATCACCAAACTCGCTCATCAGTGTCTTTATGGACCTTGCTTTGTGGGCTGTCCCCAAACTCCTCCCACAAAGTTGGGGGCATGAAATTGTCCAAAATTTATTGGTATGCTGACGCTTTAAGAGTTCCCTTCACTGGAACTAAGGAGCCAAGCCCAACACCTGAAAAACAACCCCACACCATAATCACCCCTCCACACCATAATCCCCCCTCACCATAATCCCCCCTCCACCAAATGATTTGGACCATTGCACAAAGCAAGGTCCATAAAGACATGGATGAGCGAGTTTGGGGTGGAGGAACTTGACTAGCCTACACAGAGTCCTGACCTCAACCTGATAGAACACCCTTGGGATGAATTTGTGTGGAGACTGTGAGGCAGGCCTTCTCATCCAACATCATTGCCTGACTTCACAAATGTGCTTCTGGAAGAATGGTCAAACATTCCCATAGGACAGCCTTCCCAGAGGAATTGAAGCTGTTATAGACTGGGATGCCATTAAAGTTCATGTGCGTGTAAAGGCAAGTGTCCTAATATAGTATATGTATTTTCTTTTTATACTAAGTCCAGTCCATTGTTTGGACTTAATACCTGCTGAAGGGTAATTCCAGCAGCCAATTAAAAGGAATTGGGATATTAAAGTTCTCCCCAGCACAAAATTAAAACTCAGCAGCTACACAAAGGGGGTTATTTACTAAAGGCAAATCCCCTTTGCACTACAAGTGCAAACTACAAATGCAAAGTGCACTTGAAATTGCAAGGAAAGTGCACTTGGAAGTGCAGTCGCTGTAGATCCGAGGGGGGCAAGGACAATAAAAAAACAGCATTTTAGCTTGCACATGATTGGATGATAAAATCAGCAGAGCTTCCCCTCATTTCATATCTAACCCTCAGATTTACAGCGACTGCACTTCCAAGTGCACTTTCAGTGCAATTTCAAGTGCACTTTGCACGTGTAGTTTGCACTTGTAGAGCAAAGTGAATTTCCCTTGAGTAAATAACCCCCATACTGTACACACACTGCAGCTGCTGACTTAATATTAGGACACTTACCTGTCCTGGAATCCAGCGATTTTGGTACCCCAGCCAATGTTTCCATTGGGTCTCGGGTGCTGCTGCCGCCATTCCCTATAGGGGCCCATTCACACCACATGCAGTCCAGTGTGTTTTTTTTTTTTTCTGCATGGAAAGTAGGTTATATGGTTTTCAATGGCATAATTCACACCAGTGCTTGCAGTTCCATAAAAAAAGTAGAGAATGCTGCATTTTTCCTGCACTGGACTGTACTGGAAGGCTGTAAAGCACATCAAAAACGCACTAGAATGCACCTGAACGCACTGGAACACACATGTCCTTATCTAAGGTTAAGAAAAAAAGGGGAGGAAATGCACTGGAATGCTTTAAAAACACACCGAACATGCATCAAAAACACGCATGCAGAAAAGCATGCAGAAAAGCATCGGAAACGCATCTGCCGCAGCGAGATCTCTCGGAAGTGGGGACAGGTACCTGTCAAAAACAGGAACCTGCTCCCCTCCCCCGAAAGGTGGCAAATGTGGCAAAGTAGGGGGGGGAAGCAAATAAGTGGAGCTTCCACTTTTGGGTGGAACTCCACTTTAAATGACATATCCCTGCCCAGGCTGCACTGTTGTCATGTGCCAATACTAGGCTGGGCTGGAAGATAAATATGTAAGTGATGAGAGCTGCATTCTTGTGTGTGTATATATATATAAATGTGTGTATATATATATAAATGTGTGTATATATATATATATATATATATATATATATATATATATATATATATATATATATACACACACAAATATACACACACACAGAGTATATCATATATATATATATATATATATATATATATATATATATATATACACACACACACACACACACATATAGCAGAAGATACAGTATATATATATATATATATATATATATATATATATATATATATATATATATATATATATATATATATATATATATATATATAATGCCTCTCCCATCACTTACTTACATGTATAAATATTTTTCTCATTTCTTTTTTCACATTCGTTTTATTGGGATGTGGGTCTGATTTTTGTGCCTTGAATCTTCTAATATTTAAATCCTGTCCTGGGAAAAACTCTTCAAACAGAGAGCCTTCAATCATAATACAGGAAGACAGGAAGTGAGCAGTGGGAACCAGAGGGTTGAACTTTCACCTCTCACTTCCTGTTTCTGGTAGGGCCTAGTCTGAAAAGGAAAGCATGACATCATGGCATGGTGGAGATGCTCTCTGTATTCTCCTGGAGGGATTCTCCTGGATGAAAGGTATGTCTTCTATCAAATAATATTAGAATTGTGAAAGTTTGGTGCATGAGTTAAGTTTTATTTGTCTATTTCCTTCTGAATAGTTATCATTTTGTGTGCATTCACCTTCCCAGTTACCATACAGCATGTGCACAGTAATGTAATATTATAGAGCTCCTCTTCCACAGCATGTCACTCTGCTGCATATAATATGTGTGGCTTCCATTCTATATCCACTCACCATGCAGCATAGGGGTTGATTTACTGAAGGCACATCCATTTTGCACTACAAGTGAACTTGGAAATGCAGTCGCTGTAGATCTGAGGGGAAGATCTGAAAAGAAGCTCTGCTGATTTTATCATCCAATCATGTACAAGCAAAAATTATATATATTTTTTCTTAGCATGTCCCCTTTAGATCTACAGCAACTGCACTTCCAAGTGCACTTGTAGTGCAAAGTGGATTTGCCTTTAGTAAATATACCCCAAAATGTCAGGGCACAGTGCTACCAATGTTTTATGTCTCCCTCCCCTTTTGCATATTATTATCTGCCCTGCTACTAGGTGCCAACAGATATGGATTTTTCCATACAGATACCAATTATGGGCCACCTTTCAGGCCGATAACAATATGAGGTACTGATATTCTGTTTACATCCAGCTGCCCCCAGAAGTAGCCTGATATCGGTTGACAACTAGGCCTTGTTTTGTATTCTAACAGCCACTGGCCACTGTCAGAATACAGGAAAAAAGAGCAGATAGCAGGGGAATCAATAGCCAGGTTGCTATTGACTATTTTAATTTGCAGTAGCCAATAGCTAGTGGGCAATTGCACCCGCCCACTGCCTGTTGTCAATCAGCAAAGGAGAGGATTTGAAGGAGAACATTCTTCTTCAGGTCTTCCTTTGCTGATTGACAGCAGGCAGTGGGAAGGGGGCGCAATAGTCAGCCTAATTTTAAAAATGAAACAGCCAATGGCATTCTGGCTATGTTTCCCCCACTACCTGCTGTTTACATTCAGCTGCCATCAAATAAAGTGTGCAGAAAGAGGTTAGCGGTGTCTGAGGTGTGTGTGTGGGGGGGGGGGTGGATGGGGGCTTGTGTGTGGGAGGGGGGGTGGATGGGGGGTGTGTAGGTGGAAAGCAATTTTTTTAATTTTTGGGGGGGATTCTGACAGGTGGGCCGCCAGCCGCTGTCAAAGCACCTGACCAAGACTGACAACTGGTGAATGGAAAACCGGAATAAGCACTTGGAAGAAGGAAACCAACAACTTAGACAACTTGCCTTTGGTAAGCAGACAACTTAATTACGGTGGTGGCACCTTCCCTTTTTTTATAACACCGCATTCAACTGGCACTGTATCTGATCATTATATCTGCATCATCCTTCATTATTCATTTGGTCATCAGTGTTTGAGTTTTGTGGTGATATTATTAAGAACTTTTGAGGTTTGGTTTGCCAATTGTGTGCTGTTGGCATACAATTTTGGGATCACCGATTTGGCGTATTAACCTCTCATTGTTTATACATATAATTGGACATTCATTTTGTGAATTTATATACAATTTTTTCCGTGCACTCTGATTTTTTGTTTTGGTTAATTATTGTGCACCGTTTTTGGCATATCAGCCCCTGGATGCCAATCTTTCAATGTGAATTGGTATTGGTGAAATTGTTTAATTTTAATTGAATTTTTTATAATAGCACAGTCTTTTCATGTTTTTATCTATTTATTGTGTGTTATTCCACCAGTACTGATTGTTTTTATCTTTATTTTCTGTTTGACCAATCATTTTCCCTTTCATTCTACAGTGTTTTAAGGCAGAGTTGAGCAACCTTAGAGAGGTGGAGATCTACCTGAACAACATGGGAGAAGTCAAAGATCACAGGGCACAGTGTCTTCCAGTGTTGCCTCCCCTCACCTGACTAAAACCTATAATTGCCGTACTAACGCACTGCAATCACGTGCCTTTCACTGCAATTATTGGTGTTAACATTTTGTACATTTTTCCACAAGTCATCAATTTCTAACAAATGAAATTATTGGATATAGTGAGAAAATGGGCCATTATGTTACTTCAAAAGTTTTTTATGCATTTCCATAGATTTGCCTGGCATAATGGATACTTTGAAAACCACAATAGCTAATAGCACTGAAGAATGATTGTGGAAGTTCATCCTGTGTGGGTGTATCGTGTGCATCACCTTCTGTCCCGTCTGAAGAGTTGAGCTCATCTCCTTGTCAAGTGTCGTACTCAAGGCCTAAACAGGTAGGTTTTCTGTTGGTACCGAAACATTAAAACGTTGTCTTTTTTTTTAAATATCAAACATATCCTACTCCTATTTACCTGCTCTGTGTAAGGCTTTTTGCACAGAGCAGCTCAGATCCTTCTCTTCTCAGGTCCCATGCCGATGCTCCTGAACCACAGCTCTTTGTGTCCAATCACACACTGAGCCTTGCCCTGGCCCCCATCTCCTAATTAGCTCACTGGCTGTGATTGATAGCATCGGGAGCCAATAGCTCCCACCGCTACAGAAAGCCAATCAGCAGTGCAAGTCCCTGGAGAGACAAGGCTCTTGTGGACATCGCTGGATCGAGAGGGGACTCATGTAAATATAGGGGGGCTGCTGCACACAGAAGTTTTTTTTTTTTTTTTACCTTCATGCATAGAATACACGAAGGTAAAAACCCTTGTGTCATTACAACCACTTCAATAAAAATGAACTTTTAACCTCCCTGGCGGTATGATTCTTTCAGAAAAAAAGATGCTGAAAGCGGTACCATTATGTGCAAGGAAATTTGGCGTTTTATACTGTAGGTCTGTAATTTTTAGGAATAACTCACTTAAATCTGACCAAACAAGAGACTAGTAGGCATCCCGGGTATGATTTTTTTTTTTAAAAACAAAATTATAAATTATAATATAATAAATATTTATAAATAATTATAACAAATAATAATATAATTCTAATAAAAATTATTCAATAATGTAATCAACTCAAAATCACTGAAATTTGCTCAGTTGCAGAATTGTTGCTGTCATTATTTATTTATTTTTTATGACAAATTTCCCCACAAATCGCTATTGCACAATTCTGCAAGTGATTATAATTTATTATTGCTGTTTTCTAGCGGATCTAAAACCATTTTTGACATAAAGGGACACTTTTGGTTGCTATGGACAATATACAGTTTGCAGGGAGAAAAACATTTTTATTATATAAAAGTACATGTAGGGCACTGGGCAGACCACTAGGGACAAGGGGGGTGTGTATTTTTTACATACAGTACTGTAATCTATAAGGTTACAGTATACTGTATGTATTGTGTTTGTTTACGTTTTTGAATTTGGCGCCGTTCTCCGGTCCCGTGCGTCGTAACGTTGCAGGGAACGGAGATCAGCGGCACAGGAGGACAATACCGAAAGAAGAAGAGAAGCGGAAGAAGACAGAACAACACCGGAAGAAGAAGAGTGGAAGAAGACAGGACAACACCAGAAGAAGAAGACAGAACAACACCGGAAGAAGAGCGGAAGAAGACAGGACAACACCGAAAGAAGAGAAGCGGAAGAAGACAGAACAACACCAGAGGAAGAGCGGAAGAAGACAGAACAACACCAGAAGAAGAGCGGAAGAAGACAGAACAACACCGAAAAGAAGAAGAGAAGCGGAAGAAGACAGAACAACACCGGAAGAAGAAGAGTGGAAGAAGACAGAACAACACCAGAAGAAGAAGACAGAACAACACCGGAAGAAGAAGAGTGGAAGAAGACAGGACAACACCAAAAGAAGAAGAGCGGAAGAAGACAGAACAACACCGGAAGAAGACAGAACAACACCGGAAGAAGAAGAAGAGCGGAAGAAGACAGAACAACACTGGAAGAAGAAGAGCAGAAGAAGACAGAACAACACCGGAAGAAGACAGAACAACACCGGAAGAAGAAGAGCGGAAGAAGACAGAACAACACTGGAAGAAGAAGAGCGGAAGAAGACATCAAAATGGGGAGGGGCGCATAACCATCCCTCCCCCAAAGCACCCATCCCCTCAGTTACCTATTTGGAATTAGATTTGTTACGCTATTTCCAGTAGTTAAAATAACGCTTGAGCGGCCTTTCCGGGACTCACAGTGAAGCTAAGCCATCCAATGTGTGTATTTAAGCGGTGAATCAGGATGCCACCCTTATCTTATCTAGTGACGAAACGTTGGGAGAGCGACGTTCTGATGTCACTGTGTCACATGCAAAACCCGGAAGATATGGGCTACTAGATCGAGGAGCTGGCCGGATCGGTTTGTTTACATGCTTTTAACTACTGCATATATGTAAGCGTGCATTTTTTTTTATTGCATTTAAAAAAGGTTTTAGGCTATGTGAGCCTTTTATTTCTATGTGGCACATCCCAAATTGGTATACTGCACAAGTCATCTATACTAGCAAAGATTTTCCTTGAGGAGATCCCAGGCTGGGATTTTTGCTACATGCGCTAACTGATCTCCTGTCATAAGAGATCATGTTTATCTGGTAAGTGGCAGTGTGTTATTCAGGTGAAGCAGTTTTCTGTCACCACTATTTTCCGGATGCTGTGGATTATTTGCACTTTGGAGACAATTTTGAATTATATGGACATTTATGGTGGTTCACAATATCACTAGTTCAAGTCTTAAGGACTGGTTTATAATTATGGCACATGGACTGATATCCATCACTTTTTTTACAGTGATTGTAGCACTTTAGGTCCTTCAGACCCTTATCACGCATTTTTTATTTTAGTTATTTACTTATATACTTATTAGTGCAGCTTTTCTTTTCTTTATCTTGACCCATGAGGAGGGCATGCAGCCTGGTATGGTTCAGGAGGGGGGGCACTCAGCACTCACTCATCCTCACCCTTTCCTGACCTGCGGGGCTGCATGCTCGGATAAGGGTTTGGTATGGATTTTGGGGGGACCCCACACTGTTTTTTTTCTCTTTTTTTTTTTTTTTAGCCGGCAATTCTTTTTTTTTTACATTCAGCGGGAAGCCCGCTGACAACTGATGACTCATTGGTTGTTAAGGACACAGTGGTCAGCTTCCTGGTCCCATCCTTAGCAACCAGCTATATACAGTTAAAAAAAAAATGCAAATTGCGATAAAACCCTATATTCTTACACTTGCACAGAGAGTAAATGATTTTTTGGAATTAGAGTCAGGTGTATGATTAACCAATTATGCCAAGCAGCTACTAATGGTCATCAATTTCATATATAGGTTAAAAAGTCATTTAAGTGATACTAATGGTTGTTTTTTTTGTTTTGTTTTTTGTTGTGTTTTGTTTTAAATAACAAAAATGTTATACTATCTGCTTTGTGCAATCACAGCCATTGAGGAGCCTGCAAGGTTCAAGAATGCCTCTAGCATGCAAAAATTTGGTGGTAAGCTATGTAGTGTAATGTATTGTATTTATGCTCTCACATATCTTGTGAGATGTCTATGTATTATAGTGATTCTTCAAATTGTGTAGATGCTCCCATAAGGTCCTTGAGAAAGCAGTGTCAATGCTGCAAAACATGCTGCACTAAATCAGCAGGAACATTCAAGAATCCTTTTGTGTATCTATGCAGAACCCTTTCATGTTTTAATGGCATTTTGTGAAAATTGCAGTAACATTTATGGTTATGAAGACAAAATCTTTTTTTTAACACTCACATGTGTTGTAATAACATGTTGATATTTTATGAAAATGTATGGTTTTATTACCTGAATGAAGCTTTTAAAATTCCTATGTTACTGCTAGGAATGTTCCATTTCATTCAATTGGTCTTTGCTATGGTATTTTGGGATGTGGCACTGTACGTTGTTTCAAGTCCTGTTTGCATCCTTCCCCCCTCCACTGCCACAATTGGCACTTTTTGGGGGAAGGGGGGGGGGGGTACCTGGTTTTGACAGGTACCTGCTTCCATTACATGGTAAGATCGCTGCACAGCGATCTGTGTCATGTCCGGCCCCTCCTCCCACTGCCTGCTGGGACCTGTGCGTGTCCCAGAAGATGAGACCATTCAGAAAATGCAGCGTAACTTGTGTATGCGCAATATGAAATTGGCTGTGAAGCCTGCTTGGGGTGCCGACATTGCGGGATCCCTGAACAGGTATGTGTCCTTAAATAAAAAATACAGTATTTGTAGATGCTGACTTTTTTTTTTTACAGGCTGCAACTCTGCTTTAATCCCCACCCCAAACATAAATGCCATTACACACAGGTGGACTCTATTTACCAATTAGGTGACTTCTGAAGACAATTGGTTCCACTAGATTTTAGTTAGGAGTATCAGTAGTAAAGTGGGCTGAATACAAATGAATGACACACTTTTTTTTTTTTTTTTATTGAATTTTAGAACAATGAAAGAAAAACAAAAGCAGAAATGGCATAGTATACACAAAAAATCAGATAAAGCAAGGCATTTCTTCTGTATACAGCTGACCTTTAAGGTTGGTGTTCAAATTAACATACCTGACATATAAAAGAAATAACCATACCAAGGATATAGGCTGCCAGGAGTCAGGACTGGACACATATAGTTGTAGCAGGTATTTAGATAGAAGAGGATGGGAGAAGTATAGATAGGGAAGAGATGGAGAAAAGAAAAAAAGGGGGAGGGGAGAGAGAGGGGGGGGAGGAGAGGAGGCTCGTCTGAAAGATGTCCGGAGTGCAAACCATTCCTAAGGGACCTCAGCATGTGTGGTGGGATAAAACATACCAGCAAGGTAGCATCTCCTATCAGGAAAATACAAAGATCTATAGTCTACAACAAGTATACCTATACAATGCAAAGATATAAATGGCAAGGAGACTGGCATTCAGAGAGCTTAGAAGGATGGATAGGGTAAACAATCAAACGGGAGGGGTCACATTCCCGATCCGGCACCTGTTCAAAAACACAAAAGGGCTAGATGACAGGGTCGAACGTTCAGATGCAGACAGGGTGAGGTTAGCAAAGGACGACCACTTTTTGTCGAACTTGTCTCTTGATTGCAAAGGATGGTTGTGGAGGTCCAGATTTTCTCTGTATAACAGGGACCTCAAGCTCCCAATTGTTGCTGCAAGAGAGGGGGGTGGCAGATATCCAATGGTTCAGGATGGTCCTACGTGCCACCAGAAGTGTGGTGAGGGTCCATATACGGAGGCCGTGAGGAAGGAGGTTATAAGCTATGGACCGGTCCGCACTCTCGGGTGGGCATCCAAACAATAACAGTCTAGGTTCTTTTTCCAGAAGGCAGTCTGTCACTTTGTGGGACATAGCATATTAGATTCGACCAGAAAGTATCAATAGCAGGGCAATCCCACAGACGATGAAACAGGTTGGGTTTGTGTCTTAAACACCATGGGCAGGCAGGACCTATGTCAGGGGAACGTGTCGAGGAGAAAGGGTAATATGCTCTATGCATTATCTTGAATTGCGTTTCTCTCCAGGATTCGCAGGGAGTGATGGCCCTGGTGAGTCTATAACCCCGAACAATATCCTCAACATCTATTGGGGCCGGAAGGTCCGTGGACCAGTTAGCCATGGATGTGCCTCTTAAAGGTTTAGTAAACTGCATATTCAGAGGAGAGTAAATATCCGTTATAGAGTACCTGTTACCTGCTACCAGTGTATCCAGAAAGGATGATTGGAATCTAACAGACTTTTTGGGGCACACTTTACCAATAAAATCAACATATTGCATGACCGATAAAAAATTACCTGCGGGCATCGAGTATTCCATAGATAGCTGTGCTAAAGATTTGGGAGTGCCAGATGAGTCTTGGAATAGAGAACATACCTTTATTAAGCCCTTATCTTTCCACTTAGAGTAGGGTTTATAACGAAGACTAGGTGTAAACATGGGGTTACCCTGGATCGGGAGATGGATGGAGACATGAGGGGAGAGACCCAGATTTTTCCTTACCTCTCTCCAGGCCACTATCGTGTCCCTGAAGAGTAAATTGTGTTTTATGGGGTTGGGAAGGCTTTGGAGGGAACTATGGAGGAGTGCAGACAAATTTACCGGAGAGACCATGGCTGACTCCAAGTCAAAAAAGGGATTTTTTAATACAGCTTACCTGTAAAATCCTTTTCTTGGAGTACATCACGGGACACAGAGCGGCATATTCATTACTATGTGGGTTATATGGAGTACCTTCAGGTGATGGACACTGGCAATCTCAAACAGGAAGTGCCCCTCCCTATATAACCCCCTCCCATAGGAGGAGTACCTCAGTTTTGTAGCAAGCAGTATGCCTCCCAAAATGGTCCCCATAAGAGGGGTGGGAGCTCTGTGTCCCGTGATGTACTCCAAGAAAAGGATTTTACAGGTAAGCTGTATTAAAAAATCCCTTTTTCTTTATCGTACATCACGGGACACAGAGCGGCATATTCATTACTATGTGGGATGTCCCAAAGCAATGCTTTAATGAGGGGAGGGAGACATCTTTCCAAAAGGATTTAATTCAGAGATACACTCAAATAATAATAATAAATCCAACTTAGTCGAGAAAAATAAATTTTAAAATTTTTTAACTCAAGGGTGCCCCTGATTCCGAGGGTCTTAAATCGCAGCCTGCAGCACTGCCTGCCCAAAGGCTGTATCTGTATTCCTTCTTACGTCTAACTGGTATAATTTTAGTAAACGTGAGGACTGCATACTTGAGCCATAGAGAACTGATGATGTGCTGCCCAGGAGGCGCCCAATGAACAACACATCTGTTTTCCGAATCTTCTCTGAAGCCCTAAGATAGGCCCTCATGGCCCTGATAATATCCAAGGTATGCAGCAACCTTCCTTTCTGGAAGTGGGTTTTGGAAGAAGAATGGTAGTACCAAATCCTGGTTCAGATGAGAACTGGATATAACCTTTGGTAGAGAAAGAAGGACGAAGACGGAGAACCACCCTGTCCTTATGCAGAATAAAATATGGCTCCTTACAAAATAAGACCGCCAATTCTGACACTCTCCTGGCTGAAATTATGGTAACCAAAAGATACCAACTTCTTTGTCAGTAACACCAAAGAAAAAAACTCAGCCAACGGCTTAAAATGTTGCTTCTGCAAGTTGACACAACAAGATTTAAGTCCCACGGACAAAGTGGCGACCTAACCGGAGGATTAATACGTAGGACCCCATGCATGAAGGTCCTAACCAGTGAGAGGACGGCCAACGGCTTCTGAAATTACACCGACAGAGTTGCAATCTGTCCCTTAAATGTGCTTCATGCCCGTCCTTTATCCACTCCCGACAGGAGAAAACATATCATTCTATCAATGGTATATATGCGGGAAAGTCACTTCTTGGACTCACACCAGCCTACATAGGCCCTCTCAACCCTGTAAAGAATTACTAAGAAGACAGCTTTCTAGTCCTGATTAGGGTAGAGATACCTGTTTTAGCCAGACCTCTACCCCTTAGAATCAGGGATTTAGCCGCCAGGCCATCAAATTTAGACGCCGTAATGCAGGGTGGAGGATCGGGCCTTGAGAGAGTAGGTCTGGTCGTAGAGGAAGAGTCCAAGGGTCTCCCCCTGTCATCTTCAGGATTAGTGAGTACCATGCCCTCCGGGGCCATGCTGGAGCAACCAGGATCACTGGCTTGTGCTCTACCCTGATCCTGCGTAACAGCCGGGGGAGTAGCTGTAGCGGGGGAAAGGCATACAGGAGCTTGAACTGATGCCAAGGGCATACCAACGCATCGGTCCCGCAGGCCATCGGGTCCCTTGTCTGGGACATGAACCTGTCTAGCTTTTTGTTAAATCTCGATGCCATGACATCTACGTCTGGCACACCCCACTTTTGGCAGATTGTCTGAAAAACCTGGGGATGTAGAGACCATTCCCCTGGCGACAGAGTTTGGCGACTTAGAAAGTCTGCCTGCAAGTTGTCCACTCCGGGAATGAATATTGCCGATATGCAGGGTACATGAGCTTCTGCCCACAGAAGAATCAAGCTCACCTCCCTTTGAGCGGCCTGACTTTTGGTTCCCCCTTGGTGGTTAATATATGCCACAGCCGTGGCATTGTCTGATTGTATTCTCACCGGGAATCCCTGCAATTTGGATGTCCATGCCAGGAGGGCTAGCCGAACAGCCCTGAGCTCCAGGATATTGATGGGCAACTGATTCTCCGCCGCTGCCCAAGTACCTTGGCGAGTGCAACCATCCAAGACCGCTCCCCAGCCTTTTAGGCTGGCATCTGTGGTCACTATCTTCCAGGCTATGGGGCTGAAAGATCTTCCCTTCAGCAGGTTCTGAGGGTTTAACCACCAACACAGACTTTGCCGGGCTCTTGATGATAGTGCTAACGGAAACTCTAGGGCCTGTCCCTTCTTGCTCCAAGCTGCCAGAATGGCTGCCTGTAGGACGCGTGTATGGCTCTGTGCGTAAGGTACCGCCTCGAACGTAGCCACCAGTTTGCCTAGTAAACGCATACATAGGCAAATAGTTGGTTCTTTTTTGCTTAGAACCAGCTGAATCAAATCTTTGATAGCCTTGACCTTCACCAGGGGTAAAAATACCTTTTGCTGAGCTGTGTCTAACCTCATACCGAGATATTCCAACTGTTTTGTGGGCTGGAATGATGATTTTTCTCGGTTAATGACCCAGCCGAACCTCTCGAGGTCTTGAACCGTGAGGGCAACCGCTTGCTCCAAACAAGGAGGTGAGTGGTCTATGATCAAGAGGTCGTCCAAATATGCTAGGACCGTGACACCCTGGCTTAGATTGGCTAATATAGGGGCTAGAACCTTCGTAAACACCCGGGGGGCCGTAGCCAGCCCGAAAGGAAGCGCCACAAATTGGAAGTGACGCTGAGCCACCGAGAAGCGTAAAAATCTCTGATGTGGCTGAAAGATCGGTATATGAAGGTAAGCGTCCTTTATGTCTATGGAGGCCAGAAAGTCGTCCTTCTGGAGCGCGGCGGCCGCTGACCGAACAGATTCCATCCGGAATGACTGAACCTTTAGGTAAACGTTTAAATTCTTTAGGTCCAAAATTGGTCTGACATCGCCGTTGGGCTTGGGTACGACAAATAGATTGGAGTAAAAACCTAGCCCTTGCTCTTGGGCTGGTACTTCTACTATCACGCCCTGACAAAGCAGACGATCCAATGCCGCAAAAAATGAGGACTTCTTTGTTGGATCGTTTGGAATTCTTGACTCCTGATAATGAGCAGGGGGCAATTTTTGAAACTCTAATCTGTAGCCCGTGGCCACAGAGGATCGGACCCATCTGTCGGGGATATTGGCTTCCCAGATCTTTGAAAAGAAACGAAGCCTTCCCCCTACCCTCGTGGGTGGGGGCATCCCTTCATAAGGCAGACTTCGGGGCTGGCTTTGCTGGCTTACGATACCATGGCTTTTTGCCCCCAGGGGCCTGCCCCTGCGATTTATTGTTAAAGTTTGATCGCGCAGGAGGCCGTCGATACTGCCTGGCATTAGAGGGCCCCGGCACAGGGGAGAGCTGCCTCTTAAATGCCGGACCCCGAAACTTCTTTTTGACTGGTAAAAGGGTACTTTTGCCACTTGAAATAGTCTGAATGTATTTATCCAGATCTTCTCCGAAGAGTCGACCTCCATGGAAAGGGAAACCTGCCAGAAGCTTCTTGCATGGAGGCTCGGCCGCCCAGTTCTTTAGCCATAAGAGTCTTCTCATATGCACTAAAAATAGTGATAAACGAGATGCCTGCTGGATGGAATCCTTTATAGCATCCACCGCAAAGCACAGCGCTCTGGGAATATCCGATAGCTCCTCTGCCTGTTGGGCAGGGATGTCTCTGAGCATTTGTTTTGTCTGGTCCTTTAAGGCTTGACAGACCCCGATAGCAGCCACAGCTGGCTGTACTACTGCTCCTGCCGTAGCAAAGGATGCTTTTAATAGTGTTTCCAAACGTTTATCCACCGGGTCTTTAAACATATGTATGTTTTCCACCGGGCAAGTTAATGACTTATTTACACATGAGATGGCTGCGTCCACAGCTGGGAGCGCCCATCTCTTAGAAAATTTCTCTTCCATAGGGTAGATAACCGAAAACCGTTTAGGTGGCAGAAAAATTCTGTCTGGTCGTACCCAATCCTGGAAAATCAACTCCTCTAAGAGAGGATGGACCGGGAAGACTGCGTTATTCAAGGGAGCTTTCAGAGAACCCAAGGAGGAGACCGCAGGGACCTGAGGCTCAGGCAAGGGCAACTTAAATGCCGACCGGACCAAGTCTGTCAAAGACTGGATCCATAGGGTCTCCGCTTGGGAGGCTGAAAAAGGTTCCTCCACCGTAGATTCCTCCCACTCTGTTCCCTCTAGGTTCCGGTCCAACAAATCCTCCTGAACCTCTAATTCCTCGGGAGAGAAATTCAGCATCTGAGGATACACATCTAGGCGATGGGGATCTAGTCCGCCTTTTGCCTGGAATAGCGTTAGCAATCATAGCGGCTAACCTCTTTTCTAGCCCTCCCAGGGAGGCAGCTAGTACTTCCTCTGTGACAAACACAGGGTTGGGTGGTTCTGGGCCAGCCTCAGCACCAGCCTCCCCTAATGGCTCAACCAAGGCGACCCCTGCCGGAATAACAGGAGGGGGAAGTACCGGCAAAGCTGGATTCACATCATCAGAATCAGAGGGGGAACCCTTCTGTTTTTTGGCATTTTTTGTAGCTCTTGATCCTGAACCCTTGGGAGCCATGATACAATACTGAGGGACTCTGCATATAACACCAAGTGTTTTAGCCAGGAGAGTAACAATTTAGGGTTTAGGAAACAAAGTCCAACCACCCGGTGGGACCAGTAAGCCTATTAAAAAAAAATAGGTTCCTCTTTTTTTTTTTTTTTTTTATATTTTTAATACTGGCCCACCCTGATTTTTTGCCAGCACCAATCCGCTGAAAGAAGGGATTTTAGGCTTAACTTATGCTGTTTTGGAGCGAGCTCCAATGTTGAAATACCCTTCTGTGCCACCGGGTGTCAGAGCTCTGCGCTCTGCGTCCTCCTCGTTCCCCTCTCAGCTGTAACTGAACAGAACGCTGCTTGCCGTGTATAACGGCGCTGCGGCACGCCCCTCTCTGACGTCAATACGCGTGTCACCGCCCCCCTCTCCCCGAACGGCGCGAAGGCAACCTATATGAGGTGCCCGCGCCCGCGCGCGTATGCCGGGGGAGGGGGCCTGCACATGGAGGAGACGCGCCGCCGAACGCTAGCTCCCACGGAGCCTCTGGAGGAGCGGCAGATTTAAACACTCGGTCAGGTAAGGCTCAATAGAGGCCCAACAGGAACCTCTTCTCTAGCCCTGGGATTCTTTTTTTTTTTTTTTTTTTTTAAGAAGACCCCAACCTGACGCACAGCGAATAGCTGGAAAAACATCTTAGGAATGGGGGACCAAGTGCTGGGGGGAAGGAAGGTCATCCTGTCTTACACAGACATAGTGAACCAGGCTGCCAATGCAGAGCATATCCAGGCTAACCCCCCCTAAGATCACCCCTGGAGAGCCCACTGTCGAACCAAGTCCCGCAGGCCCTCCTCTTACCTGCTCCATGCCGCAGGACGTTTGTAAAGCACAACATGTCCAATCTTCTCCCATCTCCGTGGGTAGTGTACTAGACCTTCAGGCACTGGGGTCCTGGAAGGAACCTCTGTCCTGGACCTATACAGCACTCTGGCAAACAGGATACTTTTGGCTTTATGAAAAAAGCTCCAAGACCTGGGCCCAGAGTCCAGCCCTCTAAAAGAGAAGCATTATAGGCTAAACCCCACGATTTGGGGCCCGGGTACCTTAGCACTGAGGCATTCTGGACAGATCCGGTTAGCCTGCCTTGATCCCAAGGATGTGGAGGCACAGCTTATTCCATGACCAACACCTAAGACACTGGCGAAAAAACTGAGGTACTCCTCCTATGGGAGGGGGTTATATAGGGAGGGGCACTTCCTGTTTGAGATTGCCAGTGTCCATCACCTGAAGGTACTCCATATAACCCACATAGTAATGAATATGCCGCTCTGTGTCCCGTGATGTACGATAAAGAAATTAGTGTAACAGGAGGAACATAGTATCCAATCTATTCCAATTCTCAAAAGACATGCCAAATTGTAAAGTCTGATATTCGGAAGACCCGCTCCACCCTCGCCCTTCGGGAGATATAGTTTGGTCAATGCAATCCTCGGCCTGCCTCCTCTCCAAATAAATTTGGAGACAGCTGAGTTTATAGACTGGACATCTTTATGCTTCAGGAGCAGAGGCAATGTCTGTAGAGGATAAAGCAGGCGAGCGAAGCTTACCATCTTGAACAACGCACATCTCCCAAAAAACGAGAGCGGAAGATTCGCCCAGACCTCCAATTCACTAACCAACTTATCTATCAAGGGTGGGTAGTTTAGATAATAGAGAGAGGATGGTTCCTTACCGATTTTAAGTCCTAAATAAGTGATATGCCGGTGCGCGATCCGAAGGGAGGAGTGATGGGGCAGGCTTTGGGGGGGGGGGGCATATAACCCTAGAGGAAGAATTTCACTTTTAGAGAAATTTATTTTAAGCCCCGAGCACTTACGAAAGGAGTCAAAGATTGTCTTGATGGCAGGGAAGTCAGTCCGGGGGGAGGTGGAGAAGATGAGTATATCGTCGGCAAAGAGAGCCACTCTCAGGTCCTCGTGGCCAAAAGCCACACCATGGAGGAGAGGATTAGCACTTAGAAGACGTGAGAGAGGCTCTATAGCAAGATTAAAAAGTAGAGGGGAGAGGGGGCAACCCTGTCTTGTACCTTTGTGCAATCTGAAGGGGGGGGACTGAATCCCTGCCGCTGTCACCGTGGCCGAGGGTGTGGAGTACATATTGTGAACGAAAGCATTAAAGGGGCCCACCAGACCAAACCTGTGCATAACCAGGGATAGCCAGCGGAAACTGACATTATCGAATGCCTTATCGGCATCTAATGTGATTATAGCTACTTCTTGCGAGGGGTGGGTTTGTGCATAGTCAAGAGCCGCCAGTACTTTGCGGATGTTGGCCGATGCAGATCGCCCTTTAGTGAAACCCGACTGTGCTCTATGTATAATGGAGGGCATTATGTAGAGAGTATCTTGGAGTCAACATTTAGTAAGGAGATAGGGCGGAAAGAGCCAGGGTCCAGGGGGTCTTTGCCCTTCTTGGCAATGAGCTTGATATTAGCCAAGTGGCCAGTTGGGAGGTAAGGGCCGCCACTCCAGATGTGGTTATAAACAGATAAAAGTGTGGGGGCCACCTCTGCCTTCATCAACATAAAAAATTCAGGGGAGTAGCTATCTCGACCCGGGGCCTTGCCGGCAGAGAGACTGCTTATAGTAATTCTGATTTCTTCCATAGGTGATAGGGGCGTTCAAACGTGCTAACATGTCAGGGTCAACTTGCGGTAAAATAACACTGTCTAGCCACTCCTGCACCACCCCCTCGTCTACGGGTTCCAGACCATATAAATGGGTGTGAAAATCCTCTGTTTTATTCACATCTTTTGGCTCTGTGGACAGCGAGCCGTCTGGGTTGCGTAACGCAGCGATGTGTGTCGGAGTAAACAAGCCTTTTGTAAGTCTCGCGAGCAGCTTCCCGGCTTTATTGCCAAATTTGTGGTAATGAAGCTGTGAAGCAGAGAGCTTCATTAACTCCACCCTCTCTGCCCAAGTATCAAATTGATCCTTAGCTTCCTTCCAAGCAGTGAGGTTCTCATCGGTACGGTTCGAATTTAAACGTGAGTGGGCCGACCTTACCCGGATGCTAGCATCCAGGATTTTTTTTTGTGTGTTCTTTATATACGCCGACATAAATGAGATAATCTTCCCCCTTAAATATGATTTGCTCGCCTCCCAAAATAGGTTCGGGTCATCCACATGTTGGCTATTGTTATGCGCATATTCAGACCAAGCCTCAGAGAGCATCGTTTTAAAGCCCTCATTCTGAGACAGATAAGAAGGGAACCTCCATTGCCTAATCCATGAGCTGGTTTGGGGAATGTGTAGCGAAACAGAGATAGGAGAGTGGTCGGAGATCACCAGGTCATGTATATCAGTAAGATTAACCTTAGGTAGAAGGGAGAGAGTGCAGAGAAAATAATCCAGCCTAGCAAAGGAGCCGTGTACAGGGGAAAAGAAAGTGTACTCTTTGTCTAAGGGGTGTTGGAATCTCCATGTATCGATCAAATTAAGGGCCTGAACCATGTGGGAGAAGTGTGTCGAACGGGACAGACGGGTCACTGGAGTGCTAAGGTGTGTGCCAGATCTGTCTTCCTTATCGCAGAAGGCAGAATTGAAGTCCCCCCCTATAAGGTGTGGAACGTCCCCGTCGGCTGCCAACAGGGACGTCAGTCTAGTGAAGTAAGCTCAGTCGGGGGAGTTGGGAGCATAGACATTAGACACCCTGAGGACCCCCAAAGGGAGTTTAAGATGCACAGAGATCTGTCTACCCTCCTCATCTATGTCGACCAAGAGCACGTCATAAATTACATTTTTATGGAACAAAATAAGTGTGCCTGCCTTGCGGCCAGTGGAGGCCGATCCCAGGACCTTTCCCACCCATACCTTTGGCATCCGGAAGAAATCGCTTTCCCCCAAATGTGTTTCATGGAGCAGAGCGATGTCGGCCCCAAGGCGTTTCAAATGCCTTAGAACCTTCATGCATTTAAAGGGCGAGCGTAACCCCTTTACATTCCAGGAAATTACCCTAACCTGAGCCATTGAGTGTAAAATGTAGGATTACCTGTATGAAGGTGCCATTGTGTGTTATGTGACTGGTGCTGACCTTGTGAATCGCGAAGGAAGGCTTTAATCCCTATCGTTCGGAGATTCTGTAGACGGAACCATCCTCTCATTAGGAAAAGGGGTGCAGGTAAGGGGATAAAGAAAAACAGAGAAAACAAGTTAGAAACCAAAGAAAATACATCCAATCGAGACTTCACTTTTTTCCACATATACTCCCACCGCCGTCAGCATAGTTCATGTACCGTGCAATTACAGGCCTGGGACGGGCACGGTCCTCCGACACAGCCCCTATACGGTGCGCTCTTTCTACCACGCACCTGCGGCCTAGGCCCAAAGACTCGGGGAGGGTGGTAGAGCAAATATCGAGCAAGGAGCCCGGTTTGTAAGTCTCAGGGAGGCCAATAATCCTCAAATTGTTCCTCCTGGAGCGGTTCTCCATGCGATCATGGAGGTGTTGTTGGTCCTGTATAAACCGCTCCATGGCCCCATTTATGCTATATTGGTCATCTTCTATCGAGGATATCCGCTGTTCTGCAGTGGATAGTCTCATGGAGTGTTCTCCTAATTCCTTGCGGAGTTGCTGCATACCCACAGCAACTGCCTTTTCTACAGCTGCTGTGATGGTAGGCGAGAGTAAGGCCGCCACCGCTTTAGTGATCCTCTCATGGGTACTGTCCTGTGCAGCATAGCTTGCATGGCTGGCAGCCACAGTGTCCATGTCCTCGTGTGGCAGAGTGCCTTGAACAGGGCAGTCGTGCGCTGTCTGAGGCTGGGCGCCCTGGAGGGGAGAGGTACCTCGTGTTGCAGCCGCCATATTGGACGAGGCCGAGGCATCCGACGGGACCTCTGTGGCGCCGGGTTCTCTGGGTGTCCGCGGCTGTGTCAGGTACCGCTCCATGCTCCGCGTCTGGGGCTATGAGTGGGCGCTGTAAAAAGCCAAGATCTGAGGCAGCGTCGGGGCTTTGTAGGCAGATTATACAGCGGGCTGAACGGAGCCTCCGGTGTTTGTGTCTCCTACATGTGGCGCCGGAACCGGAAGTTGATGACACACTTTTAAGATATGTATTTGTAAAAAAAAAAAAAAAATGAAAACCATTTATCATTTTCTGTCCACTTCACAATTTGTCACTTTATGTTGGTCGAACATAAAATTCCAATAAAATACATTTAAGTTTGTGGTTGTAATATGACAAAATGTGGAAAATCTCAAGGGGTATGAATACTTTTTCAAGGCACTGTATATGCGTACATTTTAGTGTGCTGCACAGAGCAATCATGTGGCTTAAAAAAATAAATAAAAAATAACTCATACAAATGTATGAGTCGGGCACCCTGCAGGGGAGCGGCACCCAGTGCCCCTAATGGACTGGCCGATCCTGGTAAGACCCCTTTCACATGGAGCAGACTCTGAAAAAGCAGATCCGCCTGCTCAGCGGAGGTATGTCTGCTGATCCCCGCTGAGCAGACGGATGACAGGTCCGTGTCTGCTCCGCTGATGCAGAGCAGACACGGCCACAGCTCTCTATTCTCTATGGGACGGTCAGATGTAAACGGACCGCCTGTCCATTTCCATCGGATGCCATCTGATCCGATCTACTAGATGGATGGTGAATGGAATCATCATCCCTCTGTTTTTTCACAAATTCTGAAAGCTGTAAGGGAAAAATTAAAACCTTCAGATTTTTTTTTGAGAAATGTTGATATGTACATTTTCGCGTACGTTCAATTTTCACCATTTTGCAAGAGGCTACAGTGTAAAAGTTACAAATATTTATTATTAATTCACTCAATACAGGTTAAGCTTTTATACTTGGTAAGAATTTTGTAAAATCAGTAGCGCCTTCTTTTTATTCTACTTATCATGTGCTTTCAGAAACTGTGTTTTGAAAGGGTTAATGGCTACAGTGACTGTATGCATTTATATGTAGTACAATCCCTCTTTACCTATTTTGGGAGGCATGGGCTCCTGCAGCAGATGCACTCTTTTCTTCATCAGTGGTGTTCTCTTCTTTTATGACCGAAGATTTTTCTGTTGCTTTTGATCTTTCCATTATCACCATTTCAATTTCTAAATGACAGAAAATTATGTTTTTACTGTGCATTTTTAAATTTAACTTTAAATTCCCAACTATTTCAGTAGGCATTATTTAGGGAATTTTTTCAAAGAACTATGTAAAAACAAAAACAAAACAAAAAACCCTGTTTTTTTCTGGATTTTGTTTTTAAAATTTGCAAAAAGAAAAGCTACAATATGGAGTTTTTCAGATTGCAAAGAGGCTTGCTCAAGGAATATTGGTTTGGCAAATGGTAGGATGGTTGTGATAATTTAAAAGCTTTCTAGGCATTTTAAATTATTGACATAATCCAGAAGCATGTATGTATTGCTTTTGAAATAATTTTCTAAATGTTCTCCAGATTTTGAGGTGTCATTTTATCCATCAATTAAGGTAGTGTGTATTTTTGAGGGACAGTGGCTAGCAACACTTCCTTATTTGAATATGCTGCTGGTGAAGGAACACTTTGTGATGATCCAGAAGCAGCAGAATGAGTGTTTCTGGAATGAGAACTATGGAGGGAAAAGTTACTAAAGGCCCATACACACGATCAGTTTTATGTTTTTCATCGGACAAATGTTCGCTGTGCAAACAGACAAACTTCCTGACAACAAATGTCCTACGTCGGCTAATCCGATCGTGTGTCCAACTCCAAAGTACAAACATGCATGCTCCGAACCAATGCTAAAGATCAGACAACAATAGCAGAATTTGCCCACAGGGTTGCAAAACCACATGATTTGGTGAAAGTTGGCTGAAAAAGTCTTACGACGTGTATGCATACCAAGTTCACGGTCAACGCCCTTTGGAGCAAAATCCACAGAAAAGTCAGTTGGAAGTCGATCGTGTATGAGGCTTTACACTTTCATTATGGTGCTCATTATGTAATCCTATAAAGTAGTTTTTAATGTCTTTAGGGCACCTCTGGCATGCAAGAATGTCTTTATTTGCAACTTTCAACTTTGCTCTCAGCATAAATTGCATTGTGGAAATGTTTTTAAACTCTAGATGTTAGTCCCCCCATTCTACTGAGAGGACGAAAAGAAAAACAATTTACTGACCAGACTATAGTAAACATTATGCAGTAATTGTGGAGGACATTACCAACAGAAATCATTTAAAAGTTATAAAGATAAAACTTTATCAGACAAATTTATCTTCTTACCTGTCAAGTGTTTGTAAACCCTATAAAAAAACAAACAAAAAAAAACCCTGCAAGACAAAGGCATAATGAGCTAGTATGCATAGCATACTAGCTCGTTATGAATTACTTACCTTATATCAAAGCCCATGCAGTGGTCCTCGTACTCCCCTCCGGCCAGCAAAATCTCTCCCGGAGTGACTTCTGGGTATTGCAGGATCCTGGGTAGCTACAGGTAAGCCTTATAATAGATTAACCTGTGGCATAAAGTGGGTTTAAAGGGTTTATAACCACTTTAAGGCCTGAAAGGACAAACTCATCTACCATATCCCAAAAATCACCAAACTGTAGGGGGTACAAGATGAAGCACACAAGCAAACTTAACTGGAGCCTTTCCCCTGCAGGGCCCCTAGTGGTACAAGTGCATATTTCTCTTGTTTGAGAACTGCATAAATTAGTACAGTGTTACTTAAATCATATTCCAGGATTTGCTTTGTGCAGCTGACAGAACTTGAAATGATTTAAGACTTGACAAAGTCTCAGAAATTGTTCATTATGGTTGCCATGTTATATAGTTTGAATACCATGTAATAGATATATTGGGCATACTTCACTTCACTGTGATCCTGAAACTGTCAATTCACTATGCTGTTTTGTGGTATTTACCACCAAATGCTGAGAACGCTCAGTAAATACCACATTAAAATGCAGTAAACTTTTAATATTAGGGCACTTACCTGTCCAAGCATACAGCGGTGTCCAAACCTGAGCTGATTGTTCAATCAGTTATCGGGTGCTTGCACCGCAATCTTGACTAAGTGAAACCGGCAGTGAATCTGCACATGCGCAAAGCACTCTATGCCGGGGGTGGGTACCTATCAAAACCAAGTAACCACACCCCCAAATGTGTCAGTGGAGGGGGGGGGAAGAGGCAGAGAAGAGGAGCTTCTCCTTTTGGGTGGAGCTCCACTTTAAGCAGTGGTCCAAACACGCAGTATTTAAGGAATGTAAAAATACAGTAGCCAATTTTGCGTAGTTTCTGCCTTTTGGATCAGTTCTCTCAACAGTAATGCATTGAAACCCAAATATGGAAATCATTGGAGTTGATTTTTTTAACCACTTAAGGACCACCCCACATACATTTACTGAGGCAAAATCATGTAAGTGTATGTGATTCCTGTTGTCCGCTCTGGGGCGTGCCCAAATATTGGCCTAAATGTATGAAGATTTTTTTTTCTATTGGATATGTTTTATAGCAGAAAGGAAAACATACATTGTTTTTCCAAAATGTACGCTTTTTTTTTTGTTAATAGCGCAAAAAAATAAAAACCGCAGAGGTGATGAAATACCCCCAAAAGAAAGCTCTATTTGTGGGAAAAAAAGGAACACCAATGTAATTTGTCTACAGCATTAAACGACTGCGCAATTGTCAGTTAAAGTAAAACAGTGCAATATCACAAAAAATGGCCTGTCATTAAGGGGGTAAAACTTCCCAGGGCTAAAGTGGTTAAAGTATAACCAAATGAAAAACGTTGTTTAGTTTTGGATAGAGTGGAGGTGTATTAGAACACCTGTCAGCAGGTCACGTGTTGGGGGATGACGTGACGTGAGTGAGGTGGGAGGTGTCGGATGGCTCCATGGCTCCAGGAGACACCCGCCGCATCGAGGCTCCAACGCGGTCTTCCGAGGCCCCGCAGACACCGGAGTGAGAGGCCGGGTGCTGCGAGGATCGAGCGGGTGATCCATCCCTCCCCAGGACCCGACATATGCCAGTGACTCGGCGTCCCCACGTGAGGTGCCGCGCTGTGCGGGAAATTTGAACAGCTGCACGGTCAGAGGGAGTCCTGCACGGCTGGGAGAGCTGGGAGATTGCTGAGCAGAAGACTCTAAGGGGGACATGCTGTATAAGTACAGCGCGGTCCCTATTGAGATTGCCCTGACGCTCATGGTCTGCAGCAGCGGTTGGAGGAAACCCATGGGTCCGGTGAGGCGCTCAGCAGAGCCGAGTTAGGTCGGGTCTCCCCCCCCCCCCAGACCCCCCTGTCTTCTTATTGTCCCTGAAGTATAGACCATATAACTTAAATGAAAAAGGCAAACCTTAAATGCAAATGATGTAGATACCTATATGCTAAAACTATTGTCGGCTCTCATAGGATGCATGTAATGAATGAACAGTAACTTCTTATTAAGATTTGTGCATTGGGAGCGTCATGCGGACGTGACGCACGTGAAGGTGTTCAGTTTTTGCCTCGACAGATCATGTTTTCTCTCACAATAGGGTTGACTATAAAAGAGGAACATAAATGAGCAGATGATGCTAAGGAAAATTTGGATCGCTGTGCATACTGATTCCCACTGATTCCTTGCTTTTTTTTTTTTGTGTTTTTTTTTTTTTTGGATTAGTGATGAAATGGGACTGTAATTTACAAGTGCTTATAGGGGCAGGTCGAACAGACTACAGGAGGTGAACTTGTACCTATCTTAGGGCCCCCCTTGCCCCCTTGCCGAAAGGAAAGTACAGTAATTGTATTCCCCCCCCCCCAGGGGTGCGAACCCCTTCAGCACAAAAGGGACTTCTGTGTAAGGATAAGGGAAAGGAAAAAAAGAATTACATCCAGTTTCTGGACTACTAAAGGGGATATTACCTGTCAGAGCTGTATTGGAAGAGAAATTGAAAAGGTACTGGATTCATATCTGGACTAATGTAGCAATTCGCTTAATGCGATTTTTTTTTTTTTTTCCTCCTTTTCTGGGCTTTCTCTATACTGCGGACTGCTTATGATATATTAAGAGTCTGGCCCTCTGTTTCTATTGAATAGAACTATAAGAAGTAGCCCGGAGTGAAGCATACCTGTCTTGGGAGATAAATAGGGAGACAACTTGGGAGTGGATCTAAATTTTGATGTCCCGCTGGTCTTCTCTATAGTTGAATTATCAATATACCAACAGGCCAGGGCAATCTAGCATCAGCACCCGGAGGAAAAACCCCTATCGGGAATGGGTTATTATTACAGGTACACCCACAAGTGACTAAGAGAAGTGAGTAAAATCATAGGGCTGATTAAAGAGGGACTGTGAAAAGAAACATTAAGAACCTCCCTGACATAGGTGACTACCCTGTCCCAGGAACATATAGGAAAAACGGGCTGAAGTAACACAGGAAGATATCTCTGGTAAATACTGAAGGTAGTATTACTATAAAAGGACAAACTGGTAAATTGAGGAAAACGCAGCCCAAAAGTAGTAAGGGATCCTGCAATTCTAAGGTGAATAGACAAGGCCGCCTGGAAAAACGGATCTGACTGGACGCGGGGGGTTATCTCTCTCTCGTCACTTCGCCCTTTATCCCCTCCTAGTAGCTTCACTTCCAAACTGGGGAAGAGAATTAGACCCGCCAACAAAATGAATAGATCAACGAGAGGGGGTACTACAAAACCAACTAAGAATAAACTGGGGAATAGCTCCATACAGCAATACATGACGCCAGAAGGGACCCTCAAAAGCCCAGGCTCTGCAAAAAAAAATGAAAAAAAGACTGTTACAAAAAAGGGGGTAGGAACAGGCAGCGCCGAGAGCTCTAGAGGTGAAATGACACTTGAAAGTGAAGAAGAGCAATATAATGTACAGGAGATAGCCCAAGATACGCTCCCCCCGACAAAGGCAGAGATGAATGCAATGCTATTGAGGATGGAAAATTCCATGGAAAACATCATCAAGACAGAAATCAATAAGATAAGAGTAGACTTGGGGGGGCTCAACGACAGAGTGGTAGAGACGGAAAGGAGAATTGAGGAGCAGGAACAGGAAATAAGCCTCTTGAAAAAACAAGTAAAGACCCTGACTGAAAACCAGAGACTGGCGGTATATAGGATTGAGGATCAGGAAAATTGTAATAGGCGACAGAACCTTAGAATCAGAGGGATTGTAGAAGAAAAGGACGAGGATCTCAGAGACACCATGAACACAATCTTTAATCCTCTATTAGAGAGAGCAGCTGAATCTAAGTCCCTCAAGATCGAGAGAGTACACCGAGTGGGGAATCCCCAACAGATAGAAAGATACGGCCCAAGGGATGTGGTGGTCCGTTTCAGGAACTATGTCGATAAAGCAGAAATCTGGGGAAGGCTCAGAGGAAAACCTCCCCTGAGACATAGAGACATTGAGCTACAAATATTTTCAGATCTGTCTAAAGAAACGTTGACTAGAAGAAGACACTTGAAACCCCTTTTAGACCGCATGCGGGCACATAATATAAAGTATCAATGGGGCTTTCCGGCGTGCCTCATAGGCATAAAAGGGGGTAAAACAGCACGATTAAGGTTCCCGGAGGATTTGACCGAATTCTGTTCTAGAATGGACATAACAATACCTGAACTCCCAGATTGGGTGGATTAGTCGGGCATAGCTTAGACGGGGATCTGGGGGGGGGGAGACGGGGGGGGGGTCAGGGGAGTATCTTGAGCACCACCACGATTGAGGAGCCAAGGATGAAGGCGAAGAGTCTTCTACCAGCGGCTCCCAGGCCAAGAGTGGGCCAAGGTGGGGGAGGGAGGGAGGGGGGGGTGGGTAGGCAGGGGGGGGGGGCGGGAGGAAAATGGGGGGGGAGGGGGGCTGGGGAGAGGGAGGGGGAGGGAGGGGGACCATCTGAACGACTCCACAGGAGAATTCCTTAAAGCGCAAAAAAAAAAAAAAGTTATATGACAGAGTTTAAGTTCCTCTCTTACAATGTAAAAGGTTTAAACTCTCATAGTAAGAGACATAAAATCCTCAGTGAATTAACACAATATAAAACGGATATTGCTTATTTACAAGAGACCCATATTACATTGGAGTCCAACATAAAGTTGTATTCACCAGAATACCCAGTGTGGTACTATGGAGACACAATTTCATCTCGATCCCGCGGGGTTGCGATAGGGTTTGCTAGTAGAGTTCGATTCACATTGGTGGACAGACAGACAGATCCCGAGGGGAGATTCCTGTTTTTAAAAATAAAACTAGGTGGGGAGGTATATACCTTGGCAAATGTCTATGCTCCTAACGTGAATGCGGTTAAATATATAAGTACAATTCTGAGAAAATTAAAAGAATTTGAAGAGGGCCACGTAGTATTAATGGGTGATTTCAATTTCTGCATGTGCCCAAACCTTGATAGTACGTCCGGTGTGCAGGGAACTAATCGTGAGCAGTTAAAGATATTGACAAGACAAATGACACAAAACCAAATGGTGGATGTTTGGCGAATCTTTAATCCCAAGGCTAGGGATTACACGTATTTTTCACCTGTTCACGGGACGTACTCGAGGATCGATTACGTCCTCGTTGACCATAGACTTCTGGAGAGTGTGATTGAAGTAAGGTGTGAGATCATGACGATTTCCGACCACGCGCCTATAACCATGAAAATAGTCACCTCTATACCAAGAGCTTCTCCACCAGAATGGAGACTGGATGAGAGTCTGTTGGGAGACGAGGATGTGGTCGAGAGGATACAGAAAGAGCTGGAATTTTACTTCCAGGAGAATGATAAGGAGGGTATCTCAAGAGCTTCCCTGTGGGACGCTCATAAAGCCTATATTAGAGGGATTTTTATTGCAGAAGGGATAAGGAAAAACAAAATAAGAACGAATAAATTAAAAACGTTAAGGGAGGAGATTCTCAGACTAGAACAGGAACATAAATCTCAGGGGCAAAAGAGGGAAATACTCCATAAACTAATTATAACAAGAGATGAATATAGAGCCTTGGTGGAACAAGAATCTAGGAAATTCATAGACAGGACAGAGAGAGAAAGATATGTCTGGGGAAATAAACCTAGTAAAAATTTGGCTAGAATGGTAAGAAAAAAGAAAACTAGGAATTTTATTGAAAAAATCAGGAATGGAAATGGGGATTTAGTCTACGCTACAAATAAAATCGCGGAAGCCTTCCGAAGCTATTATGGAGAATTATATGGTGTCCAACAAAAGATCAGGGACCCAAGTGAAAAAAGGGATAAGACCAGGGAAGTATTACAGCAAGCCAATCTCCCGAAGCTAGAAGAGCATGAGATAGTAGGAATGGAGGAATCTATAACGGAGCAGGAAATAAATGAGGTACTAAAAACTATTCCCAAGGGGAAAAGTCCTGGGCCTGATGGCTTTTCGTCTGCGTATCTACAGAGATTTAGCACTATTTTAGTGCCTAGACTCTGTCAATACTTTAATGGACTGGGATTAGACTACGAGATGAGTAGAGAGGCATTAACAGCAACAATTACAGTGATAAAAAAGGAGGGGAAGGATAATACGACCTGTTCAGGCTTCCGACCTATCTCGCTCCTGAACGCGGATACTAAGTTATACGCGAAAATTCTGGCTGTTCGAATGAAGGGAGTGATGACAGACATGGTCCATCCAGACCAGGTTGGATTTATCCCGGGAAGGGAAGGTAAAGATAACGGGGTCAGGGCTCTCCTCCTTCTCCAACAGCTGAGGGAAAGCGGGACCCCCGGTCTGCTCCTGTCAGTAGACGCTGAGAAAGCGTTCGACAGGGTAGACTGGGGGTTCCTGATACAAACATTAGAAACCATAGGACTAGGCCCAAGGATGATAGGGTGGATTAAAACTCTTTATCAGCACCCATGTGCTAGGATAAAAATAAACGGATCCCTATCAGCCCCTTTTGAGATGAGAAATGGGACTAGGCAGGGATGCCCTTTGTCCCCCCTCCTTTTTGTGTTAACATTAGAACCCTTATTGGCAATGGTCAGACAAAACCCAGAAATATATGGAGTAGAAGTAGGAGAAGAGGAGCATAAACTGGCTGCTTTTGCCGATGACGTTTTGTTTTTTATATGTAGCCCAAGAGTCACCCTTCCAAATTTAATAGCTACCTTAAGACAATATGGGGAGGTCTCCAACTTCAAAATGAATACAGCGAAAACGGAAATTTTGAATGTCAATATCCACAAAGAGGAAGAACAATACTTGCGGAAAAAATATAGCTTCTCATGGCAGAAAGAGATAAATTATCTGGGCATTAAATTGGCAAATACCCTAAATAAAATTTATAGAATAAATTATATCCCTCTGCTCGACGAAATAAAAAAGGAAATTAAAAATATTTATAATAGACCTATTTCGTGGTTCGGAAGGATTAATGTTGCGAAAATGATTTTAATTCCTAAAATCATATACAAATTTCAAATGCTACCAATTTATCTACCTCCACCATATGTTAAAATACTTAATTCCCTTATTATGAATTATATTTGGAACAACAAAAAACATAGGATCTCGGCCCAAACCTTAAAACGGGCCAAAGATAAGGGGGGCCTAGCGGTTCCAGACATTAGAATGTATTATAACGCTTCGGTTCTCTCAAGGGTTATAGAATGGGCTAAAGAGTCACAGGATAAAAGATGGATAAGTATTGAATGTTCACTAGCTAGAGCACAGTTAGGGAGATTGATTTGGAACCCTCCAAAATTTAGATATATACACACGTCAGCACATGCAATCACACACAACGCGTTGAGGATTTGGGAGAGAGTACACAAACAATTAAAAACAAAATACAATTCGCCTTTTATAGATCTAAAAGAAAATAAATATTTTGCACCAGGGACAAGGGAAGTAGGTGGTAATTGGATAGGAAACAGAGTTCAGTTAAAAGATATAACACTACAAGGTAAAATAATGACATTTCACGAAATTAAACACATGATAGATTTTATGATGCTTGACGAGTGGAGGTACCTGCAGTTGTCATCATTCGTCAAACATCTTCCACACCCTATACGGTCACGGGAGGAGTACACCATATTGGAACAAATGTGTGGCACTAAAAGTTCAAAAGGGAATATCTCTAAAATATATAAATATTTGCAAAAAATGGACGAGACAGATACGTTAAAATACATTCAAAAGTGGGAAAGAGACCTGAATGTTCCAAGGGGAAAGATAACTATAGGAAGAATCCTGAATTTAACTCACACCTCGGCGGTTGATGTAAGAACCGCGGAAATGAACTTTAAATGCCTGGCGGGATGGTACGCTACCCCAGACAAAATGGGTAAATTCAGAGAAGGAGAGTCAGAGGAATGCTGGAGAGGATGTGGACATAGGGGAACAATGGCACATTTGTGGTGGAATTGCCCAAAGGTTAAAATTTATTGGAAAAAAATCCTGTCCCTGATAAAAATCATAACTAAAAAAGAAGTAGAAGATAACCCATGGGTAGTTCTTTTTCATGGGGGGGAGGGGTCAGTTAAAGAATATAAAGCCTCACTGATCCCCCACCTGTTGAACGCAGCGAAACGCTTGATCCCGCTAAAATGGAGGGAGTCGGATACCCCACAAATGTGGGAGTGGATCGACTCGGTTGAGGATACATATAGGAGGGAGAAAATAAAATTTGGTACAGATAAAAATAAGCAGGAGTGCAAGGGCAGCTGGGTTTCTTGGTTAGAATTCAAAAAATCTTGGAGTTTTGCAGAAAACCTGAAAGAGGATTAGAGAAACAGTCGGAATAAAGGGAATAGTTTCTTCAGGTGGAGTCGTGAGATGGTCGGGGGGGGGGGGGGGGGGGGGGGGGGGTTGGGGAGAGGGGATGATTATATATATGTTTTTTTTTTTCTTTTTTTGGCCCACTGAGGATAAATACATGTAGTAACTCGGTCTTTGTGTTTAACACCTTAGTCCCAAGTAGAGGGACAATGAAATGGTAGGCATAATCAATATAAAAAAAAAAAAAAAAGGGAAATGAGATATAAAAAGCAGAACAACATGCATAAAAACATGCATATAAACCACAAATGATGCAAAACCGGAAGTAGAGACAGAATTATGAATAAAATCATGAGCAAGTCTCTTGCTGGGGTTAGTCTGAAGTGGAAAAAAAAAAAAAAAAAAAAGAACACCTGTCAGGTTATCTGTGCCCCCATTAGGGAGATTCCCCCTCTCTATTTTTCCTGTTTACCATGATCATTGAAAGTTGTCCCCAGAAAAGTAATAGAGGGAAAACAATGGAGACACAGAGGGCAAAACAGGGGTTATAACCCTCCCTTACTTTATCCAAAATGAAAAAAATAGCCTATATATCTACTTTAAGACTATGCAATTTACTCCAGAGCTTAGTACATGAGGTAAAGTTTAACTTTACAAAGAATACCCAAACACATGCAAGGAAAAAAATATTTTTTTATTGCACATGATTGGGTGATGGAAGTCAGCAGAGCTTCCCCTCATTTACCAAGTTCTGGAGTAACTTCACTTGCAAAGTGCTCAGTCGATGGGCAGATTTACTAAAGGCACATTACATGTAGTAAAATATATTTATTTTCTACTTTTGGCACATTCACCAGATTTTTAGAGACTTATTTTTTTTATACAATGTAAATGCATATCACAATGGTCTAATTCCTTGTTAGAACATATGTCATATGCAGTGAGAATACTTAACTTTTTCACAATAACTTGTAGAGATATCTTCCTGCAGACATTATTGATCTTTGTTAGCCATCTATACAGGGGTAATTTGTCCCAGTGACCACAAGTGTACGGAGCATTCTTCCCATTGACCATTCAGTATCATGAGTTTTAGCTACAATCATTTTTAGTAATCATATTGATGCTGCATACACCTAGGTAAGTAGGATTAAAAAAAAAAAAAAAAAAAAAACAATTCTCTTTTAGGTAAATACAAAATATGTTTTCGAATATTGAAAGAAAATTGTAAAATAAAAATCACACATACAAACCTGTCTTCCACCAATAAAAAAAGACAACATTGTATTTTTAATTGGTGGAAAAAGGGGTATATATGTGTGTGATTTTTTTATACTATTTTCATTAATTATTTGACATGTATAAACTAAGGGGCAGATCCACAGAGATCTGCACCGGCGCAGCGTATGGGAGATATGCTACGCCGCTGTAACTTACTTTACCAGACTTTGAATCCTCAAAGATTTTGCGCTGTAGTCTATCTCTGGCGGCGGAATTCAAATTGGCGATTAGGGGGTGTGTTTCATTTAAATGAAGCGCATCCCCGCGCTGATCTCAATGCCTTGAGATCAGGGCCCCCTGGTGACGTTAACCAGCTGCGCCCTGATGTGAAAACAGACGCCTCGCTTTAGGGTGGTGAACAGCAAGCTATGGTTGCCATGACTGACATGTTTTGCGTGCATGCGCTGTCAATCCGTGAATTACTGTTTTTTACCGCTGCAGAGGGCTTGTAATTTTCAGTGGACTGCAAGGGCACTGATGAGTGTAAAACGTTGTTTCTTCCTGGAGAATGTGTCTGCAGGAGCCTGGCATTGCACCTGGTGGAAAAAAATAATGCGTGCATATTTTTTTTTTTCTGCATACATATGCATTATTTTTGTTTCCAAATAGTGAACTTATTCCTTGAAATCAAGGTGTTGCCTTAGCAACACCTTGAAATTTTTTTTTCACAAGAGTGTACAAAGCCAAAGGCCCTTGGAGAGGAAAGATAAGGTCAAAACCTACTCTTTCAGGGTGCTAAGAGCTCGATTCTGGCCAAAACCTATTTGAAGGGAGGCCAGAATGAGAGGCACAGAGTAATCTCTGGGACTGAAATTACTATGCTCACCATCCAGATTACTACCACAGCAACTACATCCAATCAGAAAACAATGCGGGTGATGCACGGCAACACATGTACCCCACCTTAAAAATCTATTTAATCTATCAATTCAATCTATCTCAATTTAACCAGATGCAGACCGTTTCACGTACATTTACTCTGGTGGGGTGTAAACTCTGTGCAGAATCGTGTACAGGTACGCCAGCAACCCACTCCTGCGGCGATTGGACACAGCGGGCGCCAATCAGCCAGTCCGCGGGGACGCAATGTCTACTGGGACCCACCAATCATTCTAGGCACAGGCAGAATGACGATCTGCTTATGTAAACAAGATCACAGTTTTGTGACAAGAAAAGGCAGTGATCTTGCGTGTCTGTTAAGCAAAAATATTAATCTCTGCCTCTCCACAGTACAAGCACCCCCCTCCCCACACACACAGTTAGCAAGAACTCCCTAGGAACGCATTTAACCCTTTGATCACCCCTGATGTTAACTGCTTCCCTGCCAGTGTCATTAGTGCAGTGACAGTGCATTTGTTTTGCATTGATTAACTGTATAAGTGTCAGTTAGGTGTATGATTTGTCTGCCGCAATATCGCAGTCCCACTATAGATCGCTGATTGCCACCATTACTAGTAAAAATACAAAAATGTATCCCATAGTTTGGCTTAAATTTATAAAAGACATTTTATTGTTATTGTATTGAATATGTTGAATAGCAGAAAGTAAAACATTTTTTTTTTTTTCAAAATGGTCGGTATTTAATTTTTTTTGTTTATAGTCCAAAAAATAAAAACCGCGGAAGAGATCAAATATCACTAAAAAAATTAGTAAATATGTGGAGTAGATATGGCACTGTTCATGAAGTGCTATTACCCACCTTTGTAACTGATTAGATAAATCTATTTCAAATTGTGCTATAAAATACACATGTATATTAAAAAAATTAAAAATGACAGAACTTATATACAATATCTTGCTGAAAAATTAATATGACCAACCATAAACTGTGATAAATAAAGTGCTAGATAGATTCTTTAAAATTCAAAGTAGTGCTAAATAAAGTCTTTAAAATTCCAAAAGGTGCTTTGTGCATGTGAAAAAGCTCTCTCTCTATTCTTACTCTCCTCTTGAAAAGGTGACCACAGCATATGTGATTTAATCCATGCTCCTATAAGGCCTGCACTCACTAGAGTTTCCACCCCCTCTTGGGGTATACAGCTTTCACAGTATATGCCACTGTGCAGCACCCTGGAAGATCGCCAGCCAAAAATATGTGTTCTAATCCTCCAAAACGTTTGCCAAACAAAAGAGAGAAGGATTGTAACCTTATTCACGTGTTCTGGCACTTCCCAAACATAAGGAGTTTGTGGAACCAATTTTTTTCACTAATTTCCTCCCTGACGGGAATACTGACTCCACCCTCTCCAGCATTGGCAATTCTACATCTAGGCATAGAAAAGTTCCCCCTAGAGTATAGACTGGTAATAAGCCATATTCTACTAGAATCACAAGCGCTTATACTACGCACTTGGAAAACAAAAACTACTACAAACCTCTCTGATCTAACCAGAGCAGTCCATAAAAACTACATGTTTGAACATTTAATAGCAATTAACATATAGTATTTTCCTGATGAAGATTTACTGTGTTTTTTTTTGTTACTTAACTATACCTTACTTCTAAATGTATATTGTGTATATTGAATCACCCGTTTTGTTTTGTACAATGCTTCATATGAAAATTGCAAGAAAAATATTGAAAGAAAAAAAAAGAGAGAAGGATCCAATAGTGTAATACTGTTTCTACTATGTATTCATTAAAATGATGTGGCAATGTGTTTAAAAGGTTATTAGGTAATTTTTTGAAAAAAAATTAATGGGAAGTGGGATTATGGGAGTGGGGTCATGAGATATAAGGCTAGGCCCACTAATAAATTAATAAAGTAAAATATAGGTCATGTGGATTAGAAATTAGGTTTAGAAATAATGGGAATACTATTAAATTAAAATAAGATGAAAGTATTATTAAAAATTGGTTAAAAAAACTTTAAAATCTATGTCTATGTTCATCCCTATAGGTTGGAGAGTATCTAGCTGAAAAATCCACTTGGTTTCATTCTGGGAATTTTGTATTGTCTCCTTTCCAATGTCCTTTGATTTTGTCAATCACATAAAAAATCATACAGGTGGGATCTCTGTTGCGATAGTCCCTAAAATGTCTTGAGACACTATGCTTGTTAAACCCTGTTTTTAATTTTGTTTATGTGTTCTTGGATTCTTACTTGTAATTCTCTTGTTGTTCTGCCCACATATTGTTTGTGGCAAGGGAACTCTATCACATATGTTACATGGGTATGGCATGTTATCAGATCCCTGATGTTGTATTCCATTCCATTTGACAAGGAGGTAAAATTTGTTGTCTTTGTATTTGTTTTTTGCTTACCCTGCATGGGAGACATTTTAATTTGTTTTTGTGGAACTAGGGCATTATGAACCAACCTATTTCTGAGATCTGGCGCTTTTTTTATAGATACAAGTGGGTCTTGCTGGTATTATAGATTTTAGGATCTTGTCAGATTGTAGGATAGGCCAATGTTTCTTTATAGGCTTTGTGTTGTATGTTAAACCCTGTGAGGAACGCCATATTGATATGTTTATGTTTCTTCTTATTTGTATCTGGTTTTCCCTCTATCATCAAATTTCTATTCATCTTCTTCACTTTCTCCTTTAATGTTGTTAGTTCTGTCTTCCTGTATCCGTTTTTCCCACAAACCTCTTTATAATGGTATCTGCTTGGATTTCGTAATTTTCTGTGTTACTACAATTTTTGTACATCCTCATTAGTTTTCCCGTTGGTATGTTGTTGATCCACTGCTGATAATGACAGCTATTGGTCGGGATGTATCCATTGCTGTATGTTGATTTGAAGAATGTTCTAGTGTTAATATATCTGTCCTTATAAAGTTGTAGATCCAAATAGTCAATGGTTGGTTTATTCCAGGTACCAGAAAAACTGATGCCATAGATATTTTGATTTATTTAATCAAATAAGGATTGTAGTTTGTCTTCAGTTCCTTTCCAGAAAATTACGATATGGTCTATATATTGTCGGTATGTTTTAAGATTTTCTCTCTGTACACTCTGTATGTGTTCCTCTCTGTACACTCTGTATGTGTTCCTTCTCCCAATGGTTTAAAAATAAATTAGCTACACTGGGGGCATATTTAGCCCCCATGGTTACTCCCTTTGTCTGTGTAATAAATTCCCCTTTGTGCCAAAAATAATTGTGGCTCATTGCCAAACTTAAACCATCAATGATGTACTTGATTTGCTCTTCCTTCATGTTTTTTTCATTTTTTTTTTCAAATATAAGTTTATTGATTTCTCAAAAGAAAAGAAGACAGAGGAAATAAAAACCATACATAAAAAGTACAGTACATTACAAAATACATTAACTGATGTTTACAGGTACATAAATGGCATAACGTCAACAGTGATATTGGTATGATAGGCAATCAGGGGGCAGTCTGTAGTTGTAAAAAAAAGTGCCTATGGATGGGGGTCACGCCCGGCTGGCCTAGATTATTCCCACGGCATCGCAGCCTAAGCCTGAACACAGTATCCAGACCCTGACCCCCCCCCCCCCTACCTCCAACAGTACCCCAAGGCCATATACCTGAGACCTACGTGTACAGAGAGGAAGAAATGAAAGTGTAGTGAAGCAGAGAGAAAGAAGAGTCGTAAATTAGACGGGGGAGGGGGAAAGAGGGGGAGGGAGACCTGAGGGGCTTGGCCCACCTATAAAAATTGTGTTACTGTCTTATCGTTTGTCACATGCTGCCACTCAAGTGGCTAACAAAGCCACACCTTCGTCAGAGTATATAAACATGGTCCAGAGCATCCATGCCTGGGAGTGTTGCTCTTGCTTGTTTTGAGCTTCAAGGACTAGGTCCTCCAGTCTCCTGATCTCCTCCACCCTACGCAGCCACATCCCGGCGGTCGGAGGATAATTTTTCTTCCATAGAAGTGGAATGCAAGCTTTGGCGGCATTCAGGAGGTGTCTCACAATCAGCTTTTTGTAACTTCGAGCCGGTATTGTAGTGTCATGAAGTAAAATAAAGGCTGGGTCATCTTCAATTACATTATCAGTAATTTTTTGGGTGACCGTGCGGACTGTCGCCCAAAATTGCTGCAGCAGAGGGCAAGACCAAAAGAGGTGGAGGAGCGTCCCTTTCTCTGACATCTCCATCATCTGTCCGTGGTGGCCGGGAAGAACATGTGTAGTCGACTGGGCGTGTAGTACCATCGGGTCAGAATCTTATAATTTAATTCTTGGACCTTGGTGCAAATAGAGGTTTTTAGGGAGAACCCGATAATCGATTGCTTCTGGGTGTCCGTAAATGAGCGCTGTAGGTCTGTTTCCCATTTTCGTACACATTGCAGATCAGGTTGTTCTGCCGGGGAATTAAGCAGGTCATATGTTTTGGATAAAACATTCGGCATCACTCCCTCTCCTACACAGTACTCTTCGAATGTCGTCAGGTCCCGGGTGTATTGTGCTGGGTTGGGAATTGAGTGGAGAAAATGATGTAATCTCATGGCATTCCAAAAGGGGAGCCTAAACTGACCACCCTCATCTGTCAGAGAGAGTATCGTTGGCCAACGGTTGCCTGTCGAGAAATGTCAGGCTTGATATTTACCGGATGACAAGAGCGTCTCATAGTCTGCATGGCCCAGGCCAGGAGGGAAAGCCGGATTGCCCAGTATCGGATAGACAAGGGAATCTCTAGAGAAAAGAGAGGTTGAGAATATCGTAGAGGTGCATATCTGGAGGGTAGTACCTATCACCGGGTGAAGTTTCATTTCTGGGGGTAGCCGATCATAGCACCAAGCGGCCCTTCCTAAAGTGGGAGCGAACTGCGCCTGTTCCAATTGTGTCCACAATTTGTTCTTGCCGTGTCGATTCCAATCTATTACCCTCCCTAAGTGGACCGTTGAGTAATAGTGCCGTATGTCAGGGAGAGCCAGTCCTCCATAGAGTTTAGGCAATGTTAGGTAGCACCTCTTTAGTCTGGGCCTGGACTTTGCCCAGATAAATTTAATAAACAGGGAGTTCACCTGCTTAAAATAGTGGGGTGGGATCTTAATAGGTAGCGCCTGAAACAAATAAAGGAACTTCGAGAGGATGGACATCTTCAAAAGATTGCATCTGCCGAACCAGGAGTGCAGACCCCCGGCCCATTCCTCCAGGAGCAGCCTCGTCCTAGTCAGGAGAGGTGAGAAGTTCAGCTCAAAGGTGCGTTTTAAATCCTTAGGGATCAGGGTCCCCAGATAAGTGAGGGAGGTGTCTGACCATTTAAATCCAAATTGTGATTGCAGGGATAGTAGTCTACCGGCCGGTATGTTAATCCCCATGGCCGCTGACTTATCAAGATTGATTTTCAAATTGGAAAGTCTCCCATACCTTTCAAACTCCTTAATCAGGTTCGGCAGAGACACTAAAGGGTTGGTCAACGAAAACAGAAGGTCATCTGCATAGGCAGAGACTTTGTATTGGCCGTCTTCCACTTTTACCCCCACTATGTTCGGGTTGGACCTCACGGTGCACAGAAAGGGCTCCAGAGCCAGAGCAAAGAGAAGGGGCGACAGTGGGCAACCCTGCCTAGTTTTGTTGTTATCTGGAACGAGTCTGAGAGAATGCTGTTGGCCTTGACCTGGGCCGAAGGTGTGGAATATATGCTAAGAATCCACTGTAGCATTCTACTTCCTAAACCGATTCGCTCAAGAACAGCGGACAGGAAGGCCCAGTTCACCCGGTCAAACGCCTTCTCTGCGTCCGTGCCAAGGAATACGCAGGGAGTCTTTGTGATGGTAACAGCATGGACGAGGTTAAGTACTTTGGTGGTGTTATCCCTCGCTTCTCGAGCAGGGACAAACCCCACTTGATCCAAGTGGATCAGGTTCGGCATAAGCCAAGACATTCTATTGACCAGAATCTTCGTGAACAGCTTGAGGTCAACATTAAGGAGGGAGATGGGCCTGTAGCTGCTACATGCCGCCGGGTCCTTGCCCTCCTTTGGTATAAGAGATATATGCGCCCTGAGAGTATCTCTAGGAAGGAGTGCCCCGTCTCCCAACCTGTTAAACATCTTCACCATATGAGGGCCTAAGAGCGGTATAAATGCACGATAATACTGCAGAGTGAACCCGTCTGGGCCGGGAGCCTTGCCTGGTTTCGTCCCGCCTACAGCCTGCTGTAATTCCTCTACTGTAATGGGATCCTCCAGTCCTGCCCGCGCCTCCGCCGACAGTTGGGGAATCTGGGAGGCCGAGAGATAGTCTCGCACCTTTGTCATATTTGGGGCAGTCACTGGGAGGTTGTAGAGCGAGGAGTAAAAGTCTCTAAATTCTGTCGCAATTTGGGATGGTGTAGTCTTCCTTTGGCCCGAAGGAGCTATGATTTGAGGAATATATGCATTGAGTCGTTGTTTCCTAACCGTCCTGGCTAGCAATTTCCCGCATTTATTACCCGACTCATATGAGAGTTTTTGGCAGACTTGCAATGCTGCTTTGGCCCTAAAGTGTAACAGATCTACCACCTGTTTCCTAAGGGACATTAGCTCTATTTCAAGTGAGGCCACCGGTGTTCGTTTGTGCCTTGATTCTATGTCCCGTATCTTGTGCAGTAATAGGAGCAGTGTTTGCACCCTTTCTTTTTTTTATTTGTGCGCCATGTTTGATTAGTACTCCTCGTATGACCGCTTTGTGGGCCTCCCACAGAATTCCCTGGTCACATTCAGCGGTGTCATTTGTTCGGAAATAGTGCTGTAGTTTGTTTGTGACATCCGACAATACTGTCAGGTTCTGCAGGAGGCTCTCGTTTAGTCTCCAAAATTTGGATCTGGCGGACAGAGAGGGTGACAGACAGTAGCGCATGGTAATGGGTGTGTGATCCGACCATGTGATGTTACCTATGTCAATGTTATGGACTTCTTCCAGCTGATTGTGGGGGACAAAAAAATAGTCTATTCTTGAGTAAACCTTATGGGGGGCCGAGAAAAAAACTGTAGTCTCTTTCCCCATGATGGTGTAGTCGCCAGACATCTATCAGCTGAGCGTCATGAAGTTCTTGAGATATTCGTTTGTGTGCCCGTGTTCAGGGAAGAAGTACCGGACGAGGTGTCTACCGTCGGGGCTAGCGGCACGTTGAAGTCCCCCCTAATATAAGTAGGCCCTCCCTGAAATCTACCAGTAGATTCAGCACTCAACGAATAAATGTGTCTTGTCGGTCATTGGGGGCATACACTGAGACCAATGTCACTTTCACGTCTCCAATCAATCCCTTAACAAACACAAATCGTCCGTCAGGGTCCAGCAAGGTATCGGTGTGTGTCCAAGGCAATGTCCCGGACATAAGTATAGAGACCCCCCTAGATTTAGCTGCAGCATACATGGCATGGTATGCATGTGGGAAAAAGTGGCCCTTGAGATATGTAGGGTTACCCGTCCTAAAATGAGTTTCTTGGATGAACGCCACATCCGTGTGCAATCGTTTAGGATAATTTAGGAGCATACACTGTTTCTCGGGTATGTTCAGACCCTTTGCGTTTAACGAGAAAATGTTAATGTGGTCCATGGTCCCCCAGGTCAAGGAGAGAGTGGAAGCTACAGGAGGTTACGGGGGAGAGGGAGGAAGGAAAGGACAGTAGAAGAGGGGGATGAGAGGAAAAAAGAGAGAGAGAGAAAAGAGAAAAAGGAGAAAGTAGATGATAGAACTTATACCGCCAACTATGACGGCCACTGGACGGATTAAACTTACCGCCCGTGAACTAAGTGAACAAACAATCCGTTTGTATAGAAGCACTCCCCAGATCACCCTGGGGTGGATGCTCCGTCCTAATGGGGAAGAGGCAAGAGTAGACCAAGGGTGGAGCCCCCGGATCTGCCCCCCCCCCCCCCCCCAGCTTGACAAAGTATATCAGTAATCTACTTTACTTTAAAACACTTATATGCATGACTAAAGAAAACTACCCGTAACATTTAAACATGGAAGAACACATGAAAATGAATCAACCCAAACATATATATCCCACCGCAGTTGCAATGGGCATGCCACAGTAGGTCCCCCACAGCAAACCCATGTCCCGGGAAGCTCAGAAGGAGCCCCCACCATGTCTGCCCCCTGGGTCGATCCCCCCGTGAAAAGTGGCGGGGTCCCACCATCCGGTGGGACCCAGCACCAAACATGGTGCACCCCCCAGACCGATGGCCCGACGGTTGGCGAGATCACCCCCCCCCAACCCCCCACAGCCGGCACCAAGCATAAATCAGTAAACCCTTAGCGTTGCATATAAGAATAGTTAAGCATGACCCGACTGTCCCCTTCAGGGCATCCCCTGACAGATCATCGCAGGACACCGCAGTAAGTGTTCCAGGTCCGTGGCTTGATGAGTCCTCCACAGCCGCAGAAATGCCAGCCTACCCCCGCCCCAGGTGCGACAGCAACACTCCCCCCATCCGAACGCAGCAGGAGCAGAAGCAGCAACGGGGGGGGGGGGGGGCAAAAACCAGTGCAGTACACCGAACAGTTCCCCGCAGTGGCGGGTGTTGAGCAGCTCCCCTCCCCCATAGTCCTCGGGAGTGTGGGACAGCCGGGTCAGAGCACATAGCAGGTCAGATCCGAACAGGTCAGAGTGGGACCACGTGGAGCGGCGGGGGAGAGAGAGAGAAGAGAGAAAAAAAAATAGAGACATCCATTCAACTCTCTCATCCCAGAAGATGCCAGGGGATCCAAGCAGGGAGCCTCCAGACAGGGGGGGGGGTGTCAGAGAAACAAAAACGGATAGGGGGAGAGCCGGGCAAACAAAAAAAGGGGAGATGATAGAAAAAAAATAAACAATAAACGGTGGCAGAGTAACAGTGATCTCAGGTAGGGTGTGCAGCGCAAGGACGGGACTGGCTCACCTCACCACCTCGCTAATCCTCCCGCGGTGCCTCTGCAGAGTTGTGACGGGGTCTGCGCTCATTCCTCTGTGGTCTAGGAGATCTGCCCCTTCTCACACCGGCCGATCCTGGGCGAGTAGTGTAGCGCGGGAGCAGCTGAAGCCAATCAGGTACCTCGACGGGTTCAAGGGGCGTTGCGACAGGTCCTGTAAGTCCTGTCGGAAGGCTGCCGGGTGGGAAAGGTCCATTTGCAGGTTCGATATAGCCGCCTGCTGTGTTGTTCCTGATGAGGACTGTGGAGATTGCGTGCCACAAGGTTCAGTCCCGCTGGTGTCAGCCATCTTGAGGGCCGGGGAGGACCCGCTGGTGCCAGTGAGATATTTCTGAATATCTCCGCTCCTGCTTGGCTTAGGGGGGATCCGCTGCTGTGTTTTTCCCCTCCGCTTTCCAGCAGAGTACATGCCGGGTAAAGCAAGCAGAAATTATTGTAGTTTAGCTGGGAAAGGACGGGTCAGACCGGGAGCTCCTCAGGCACACGTCCTCACTCAGCCATGTCCAAACCACGCCCCCATGTTGGTTTGTTTATGTAGTGCCCATTCCACACTATTTATGACATCTTCCAGAACTACAATAATATATAGTGAATTGACATCTATTGTGACCAAAATATCTTTCTATCTTAATGTTCCTTAACTCGTCAATAAACTGTCTGCTGTCCTTCAAATATGACTGTCAGGGGGCACATGCACGGCGCTGATCGGGATGGACGCTTGAGGCTGTAGCTCCACTCCTCACGGGACCCCGATCGCAGCTAGAGGGCCATTAACGCTGGATTTTCTTGCTTATTTTAACACCCCTCTACCCACATCCGAGTAGTGCATGCTGCCGAAGGGGAAAAAGTCACAGGGCCCGGCTCAGCACACTGACACATTATCTCCTCCGCGCACGGGAGCAGGACAGCATGTCACAAGATGGCGCCGCGGATGACCCAGGCCTGCACGCCGTGCAGGCCTCACCCCCACAGCCGGGCTCGGCAACTCGAACCTAACCGTGAGTACCAATCTGCGCTCTCAAAGGCAGACCTGGATGCCAGCCTGGAATCAATGTATGAGAAGTTGGCCACTAAGTTCCAGACTGAACTGCATAAGACTTCACACACTCTGTATCAGGAGATTGCGGCCTTGGGCTCAAGTACCGATCTCCTAGAAACAAAACATGACGAGCTAGCTCTGGCCTACGGGGATTTAAGTAGGGAATATGAATCACTCTTGTCTGCATTTGTTCAAATGCAATCCCAAATTGAAGACCTTGACAACAGAAACAGGTGCCATAATCTGCGCCTGCGGGGTGTCCCTGAAACAGAAACTGAACTGATTCCCACTGTGATTAAGATCTTTAAATCCCTGCTCCCTAACTGTGACTCTGCTGCATTCACTTGTGACCGCATCCACAGAGCTCTTAGGCCGAAGCCATCCCCCTGACAAACCCCCGAGGGATATAGTCCTCTGTATGAAAGATTTCCTAAGAGCGGCGCGGATGAAGCAGCGAATCATGTTAGATGAACATGTCATACAGATCTATCCGGACATTTCTCCCACAACCCTTGACAGACGCAGAGGCCTAAAGGAAGTCATGTCTATCCTTCAGTCAGCTAGGATTCGTTACCAATGGGGTTTCCCCTTCAAGTTGACGATTCCCCACAACGGCTCTACATACTCGGCGACTTCTCTGTTGGAAGGTCAGGAAATTTTGGTGAAACTGGGCCTTTTGGATCCGGGTGCGATCCGCCGCCCCCCGTCTACTCCTTGGCCCGCTCCGATCTGGCAGACACCCCCTCCCCGCAGGGATAGAAGACGGATCAGGTATGATCCAGGTGATAGAAATCTCAACTGACGGCTGCCGGTTGCTGTGCTTCGATTCATGCTCCGCTTCCTCTTTAGCGACTACTACATTTTGCGATGGAACTGATCATCACTTACCTTTTGTTGATTTCTTATTTTTTGGTTCTGTTTGTATCGATCTTCATGGCTCTTCCTCCTGTGTTGGTCCCACAGAGCCGTGTCATGTCCTCCCCACCCGGCTACATTCCTGACGGTTTGCTTCTGTGACACTTCATGGATTTGGACCTGCCGGGTTCGAGACCTGGTTGTCTCGCTACATTCTGGTTCTCCGATTATCAAGTTTGATCCTCATAGACCTGATCCACCTTCTATGTTTTACATTTTGAATTTCCTGTTTTTTTTTTATCTTTTTTTTTTTTTTTTTTTATGGATTTCTCAGGACTGTGCTTGTTTTTTTTCAGGTCATATACATTCCATTGACACTACCTATGTCTGTGTCTACATGATACTTTATGCTGTGCTTATGCTTACCTGGGTTGATATGTATACTACTGTAGTTGGGTACAGAATTATGGTGGCGCCCCGGACAGCTGTGGATACTAGGTTATTCCCCCTCATGGCTATGGTCCATGATCTAAATTTGCATTTAACGGTGCTTCTCTACTTTACACATGCCAGTCACATGTATATCACATAATGTGAAGGGATTTAATTCCCCTGTCAAGAGGCGTTTGACTTATACAAATCTTTGGGAGTCAAAATTCTCCTTATTCAGGAGACTCATTTTGCTCAAACTTCCCACCCCAAATTGTTCCATAGGCAATTCCCCCCAAGCATTCTATTCTCTCCATTCCTCTAAGTCAAGGGGCGCTGCCATTTTCTTACACTCCTCCTTCACGATGGAGGTTAAGCAGACCGTTAGGGATTCAGAGAGTAGATATGTTATTATAAAGGGTATGGTAAACAACAAAGAACTGACTATTGCAAGTGTCTATGCTCCAAATGAGGCCTCAGCCTCCTTTTTTAGTTCCTTTTTTGCCCTCCTAACCAAATACCACTCTCCGCATATTATAGTGGGAGGGGATTTTAACATGGTGGCCAATGCTACCTTAGACAGGTGTACCTCTGCTGCCAACACCAAGGCTTTCCCCAAGACCCTAGCTAAATCCCTGTTAGATCATCAATTGGTAGACGCTTGGAGGGCACATAACGTAGGGGTTAGGGAATTTACGTTTTATTCTCATCCCCACAATAGCTCAGCTAGGCTGGATTATATCTATGCCTCGCCAGTTCTTTTGGCCAACTCCTCGTCCTCCAAAATACACCCCTGTGTCTGGTCGGACCACCAGGCAGTTTCCTTTACCATGAAGTTCATTGGTTTGGCCCCCGCCCCCTTTTCCTGGAGACTAAATGAGGCACTCCTGTCGGACACTGTGGTGGAGGTTGCAAAGGCGGTTGAGGAATATTTCACGATTAACGCCATCCCAGACACCCCTTTTGCCACGGTGTGGGTTGCCCATAAGGCAGTGATCCGGGGAAAACTTATAGGTATGGCCTCTGCCCGTAACAGGCTGAATAGACAGAAAATGTTATCACTCTCAGCGGAGTTAGATCTTCTTTATAAGAAAGTTGATTCCCTCCATTTGGACTCAACCAGACAGGTGATTGACCAAAAGCGCCTGGAGCTGGATACTTTGCTCTCGGATAGGGTTGAGAAGACTTTGAGATGGTCGAGGGCGCACTTCCTGCTTCATAGCAATACGGCCTCGTCGATGTTTGCGAGGAAATTGAATCAGCTGACGCGCCCTCCACATGTCTATAAGCTGGATGTGGGTCCAAGTCAATCCTCCTCTCACCCACAGGTAGTGCTTCGACACTTCACTAAGTTTTACTCCTCTCTGCTGGCGGCCAGACCCTCTGAGCCTTCGGTGCTAGATGACCCCTGGTTCTGGGCCCTTCCTATCCCTTCCCTCTCGGCCCAACAACGTGAGAAACTGAATGCCCCAATTTCATCTGCGGAGGTCCTAGGGGTTATCAAATCCTTAAAGACAGGTTCTGCCCCAGGCCCCGATGGATTTTCGTCGGTATATTACAAAAAATTTGCCGAACCCCTTTCCCCTAGACTAGTCCATCTTTTTTAATTTAGTGCTGCAGGGAGGTAGTTTCCCTGAGGAAATGTTGCTCGCCAATATGTCCCTGATCCCTAAGCCCAACAAAAATCATGCTCTTCCCCAGAATTACAGACCCATATCGGTCATAAATAATGACCTCAAGATCTTCTCTAGAATTATGGCAGATAGGCTTGCGGGAGTGATCTCCTCTCTCATCTCCCCCTACCAGTCAGGTTTTATTCCCCATAGGCTCAATACGGACAACATTAGTTTAGCAACAAATATAATTCAGGATGCCAATTTATTTTCACGAAAACTTTTTTTGCTGGGCCTTGATATACACAAGGCATTTGATAGTGTCTCCTGGAACTATCTGTCCGCACTTTTACCCCGCATGGGTCTCCATGGGGAGTTTTTTCATGCTTTTCAAGCACTATACCAAAATCCCAAAACTCGTATACGAATCCCGGGGTGCAACTCAGAGTTCTTTAACCTGGGGAGGGGGACTAGGCAGGGCTGTCCGCTTTCCCCCCTCATTTTTGCATTAGCCCTCGAGCCCCTGGCTATAGCAATTTTGAATAACCCTGACATTCGCGGGTACACTAAGGGGGCTTCTACATATAAGTTCTGTATGTATGCAGACGATGTTTTGATGTTTGTCACAGACCCCTTGCTTACCTTGCCCCCTCTGTTGTCCACTTTGTCAGACTTTGCGGTGATCTCTGGTCTCTCGGTCAATGTCACAAAATCGGTGGCCCTCCCTGTCGGCTTTTCCCCCGAGGAGACTAGGCACCTAAAGCAGGTATTCTCGTTTGCCTGGACGGTTGACTCTCTTTCTTATTTGGGCATTGATCTGACCGGAGATTACCGCAAACTGTTTCACGCAAATTACCCTAAGATGCTGACTAAGCTGAAAAGGCTCCTGAAGCTCTGGGCCCCCTTCATATCTCATTCTTGGGTAGGATCACAGCTCTAAAGATGACAATCCTGCCCAAGCTTCTCTACTTGTTCCGCTCCCTTCCAGTCAGGCTCTCCAAATCCCTTCTGGTTGATTTCCAATCGCATCTAAACAAATTCATATGGCAGGGCAAGCCCCCGAGGTTCTCCAGAGATATTCTATACCGCCCAGTGGCACGTGGGGGGCTGGGGGTCCCTCAGATTTGGCTTTACTATCTCGCCAGTAGATTTATGCAGCAGGCCCAGTGGAATATACATAACTCCAGAGTACCATGGGTCAGGTTTGAGGGTGATTATGTTTCCCCTTTTTTTCTCCCGGGTCTGTTGTGGTCATCTGGTAGATCGTGGCCGGGTTTGCATCTGAAGAATAGTGTAGTGGAGGAAAGTTTGAGACTCTGGAGGGATTATAAAGATAATTTTAAGCTGGTCTCGGAATCTCCAAGGGGTGCCTCATTTTTTGGCGACCCTAGATTCCCCTTGGCGTTTAACCATCCTGACTCTTGAGATTTGGAGAGATTGTGGTCTGACGAAGTTGGATAACTTCCTGGTCGACTCCAAGTTTGTCACATTTGCTCACCTACAATCGCTCTTCCCCCTACCCACTAAGGAGTTTTATCATTTCCTGCAAATAAGGCACTTTTTTCAGCTACATTACCCCCTCCAGGAGTTGAACCTGAGTTCCCTCTTTGAGGATATATGTTACTCTTCTCCGAGGCAGAAAGGACTGATCTCGTTGGTCTACAAGTTTTTGGAATCAGTCTCTGAACCTGCTCTGGTGAAATATAGACGCGATTGACAGCTGGAACTCAATTTAGATGACGATGCATTGGATTGGGCTAGGGGATGGCAAAACATGCGCAAGTGCACTAAGTCTCTGACAGTGAGAGAAACAGCAATTAAGCTCTTGACGAGATGGTACTACACCCCACTTCGCCTTAGCAAAATATTTCCTCAAACCTCCCCAGCTTGCTTTAGGGGCTGCTCTCAGCAGGGTTCCTTTTTTCACCTTTTTTGGGATTGTGAGAAATTACAACCAACATGGAAAGCGGCCCTGGATATGATTGATAGGCTGGTAGGGGAACATGTAAATTTGATGTTTGAGCACTGCCTGTTTTTCCAAAGCATTGACGCTATTTCTAAACATAATGGGAAGTTGATTCACTCCATATGCATAGCGGTACAGTGGGCCATCGCCCTCCATTTGAAGAAGCAGGTGGTACCTTTTCTCCCAATAATTGCTAGGATAGATCAAATGATGCTATCAGAAAAGATATTTCACACTCTACATGATTCAGTCCCAATATATGGCGCTAAATGGACCCCATGGTTTCTATATAGACTCCAAGAATAACTGACCCTGATTATGATTCCTTTGGCTTTATACGTCCTGATGTTATTTCTTTATTTTTTTTTTATGCATGTTCTTCTTGCTATGTTTTCTTTGATCTACTTTTTTATTTCTCTTTATTTTTTGAGCACTTTACATTGGCTTCTGACACTCTGGTTCAGTTAGATTACAAAGGTCTGTGGTCTATGCACTCGTTTTTACGGTACACCCGGGGCTCTGGGTCGTGCCACAAACTGGTTTTCTGTCCTCAAGATTGTGATGTTACTGTTGACTTGTACGGATTGCAGTTACCTTATATACCAATGTATGTTGGGCATTATCTATGTCCTCTGTGGTTATACCTGTCTATTCTCTAATAAAAACTTTTTGAAAACCAAATATGACTGTCAGAAACGTTAAGGTAAGTACTCACCGAGACCGAGATGCCGAGGGTGGCTACCTTTGCGACTCTGTGCACCTCACCCCCTGGAGGTGGAGACAGCGAGGAGGGGCACAAAGAGGCACCGGTTACCAGCAGCGGAATATGGTTTGATATAAGTCACTGGAGATGTGATGCAGAGACACCAGGGAAGCTGTGGCAGATGTAGCAGAGTTGCTGGTGCAAAACAAAGTCCAGGGGGCTGGGAGCCCGTTCGGGTCAGAATAACAGGAGATTCAGGAAACAAGCCAAGTGGTCAGGAGTTCCGGAAGGCAGAAAGTCCAAGTCAGCAAGCCAGTGGTCAAAAGGGAATAGAGACGGCAGCGGGTCCAATAAACAATCCAGGGGTCAAGTGCAGGGGAAGGCAGAGAGTAGTCAAAGTCCAAATCCAAGTCAAACAGGTCAAGGTTCAGGTTTCTTCAAGGCTTTTCCAAACAAGGTAAAGCTGACAACAAACCAGCAACCACCATGAGTGTGGTGCTGGTTTAAATAGGCCGGGTTGCGCCCTGATTGGTGGACGCGCGTGCAGGTGCGTGCCGTAGAATAGATCCACTCTGGAACGCAGAGGCGTGCCTGTGTGTGGCGCGCGCATGCGCGGAAGCGCGAATCGGCTGCTGAGTCCCTGACAGTGCCCCCCCAAGGGGCGGACTCCGGACGCCCAAACTGGACATCAATTCTGGATGGTTCTGATGAAAAGCTTGGATTAGCCGCGGAGCGTGTAAGTTTCTTGATGGCCCCCATGAATTATCCTCCGGAGGATAACCCTTCCACTTCACCAAGTACTGAAGCTGTCTTCCTCTTTTTCTGCAACCCAGAATGGCCTCAACCTCGAACTCTTATTCACCCTCGATTTCCACAGGTATGGGTGGAGATTCTTCTCTGTCGGGAAAAGACTCAGGAACGACAGGCTTTAACAAGGAAACATGGAAGACAGGGTGAATTTTGTAAGAATTAGGTAAGTCCAACTTAAAGGTGACATCATTAATTTTTTGTTTGATTTTAAAAGGACCGACGAACCTCGGACCTAACTTTTGAGAAGGTATGTGTAACCTGAGGTTTGCAGCTGACAACCAGACTTTCTCCCCAATTTCAAAAGTCGGACTCTCCTTCTTTCTCCTATCAAAAAAATTTGTGTAGTCCTCCTGAGCCGGATGCATCGTTTCCTGTAGTTTCCTAAAATTTTGTTGAATAGAGGCTATGAGCTCTTGAACAGCTGAAACTGAAGTTTCTGGAAAGGAATTTGGTAAAAATGAAGGATGAAACCCGAAGTTGGACCAAAAATTAGTCTGATTGGTTGTGGAATGGATGGAATTGTTGTACGCAAACTCTGCGGATGGAAGCAATGAGGACCAGTCGTCCTGAGAGGCTGAACAGAAACAGCAGAGATATTGCTCCAGGGTCTGGTTTGTTCTTTCTGTTTGACCATTGCTCTGTGGGTGATAAGCCAATGAGAGTCAAGGGTTTTAGAGAGTTCTCTCCAAAATTTGGACGTAAATTGTACGCCACTGTCAGAGACGATACTTTTGGGAGTCCCGTGAAGCCGGACAACTTCCTTAAAAAAAAATTTGGCTGTTTCTGTAGCTGATGGAGTGCCCACCATGGGTAAGAAGTGTGCCATCTTTGAAAGGCGGTCAATAACAACAAAAATTGAGGTGAAACCCCCAGACGGGGGAAGATCCACGATAAAATCCATAGAGACTTCGGACCAAGGCCGTTCAGGAATGGGCAAAGGCTTGAGTAACCCCCAACTCTTCGTAATCGGCCCTTTGTTGTGCTGACAATGAATACAAGCAGATACATAGGCTTTACAATCCTGTCTCCACCTTGACCACCAGAATGTGCAAGAAACCAGTTCTGCGGTCTTTCGAGCTCCGAAGTGACCTGCCAGTTTGTGGTCATGGAACGTACTGAGAACTAGGTGTTGGGTTTCCAAAGGAACAAAAATTTTATTTTGAGACCAGAGCAGTTTGTCCCGTCTTTCAAGGGAGAGTGTCCCCTGGTCGAGGTGATACCTGGACGCAGTTTTCAGAGAGGTTAAAAGGTCCGCTTGAGGAAGTAACATAAAATTGTGTGACGACAGAATGGTGCCAGGCTCCGATGTCACATGATCTTCCAAAAACATTCTGGAGAGAGCATCTGCTTTCACATTCTTGGAACCGAGCCTGTAAGAAATAAGAACATTAAATTGGGTGAAGAAAAGAGCCCAGCGAGCCTGCCTGGGCCTGAGACGTTTAGCTGACCGCAAATACTCCAGATTTTTGTGATCTGTGAAGATCATAATAGAGTGAACTGCCCCTTCCAACAAGTATCTCCACTCTTCAAGAGCGAACTTAATCGCTAACAACTCTGTCTCTGACGTCGTAGTTTCTCTCTGGTGGGTTTAATTTTCGAGAAGCAAAGGCCACAGGATGCAGAAGGGCCTTAGGTCCTTGTCTTTGGGACAGAATGGCCCCAACAGCTGTTTCGGAGGCGTCAACCTCAAGTATGAAGGGTAGTGCCGGATCAGGATGACGTAGAACAGGTGCTGAGGTAAATGTAGATATGAGCTTGAAGAAAGCTTCCTGGGCCTCCTGTGACCAGACAAAATGGTTACCTTGACGGGTGAGTTTGGTAATGGGTGCCACTATGAAAGAGAACCCAACGATGAAACGTCTATAAACATTGGCAAAACCAATAAAGCGTTGCACCCCTTTTTTGTCTTTGGGAGCTGGCCAGTCCTGAATGGCTTGAACCTTTTGTGGGTCCATGGCAACCCCAGAAGTAGAGACGATGAAACCAAGGAACTGTACTGTACTTTTTTCAAACTCACATTTCTCGACCTTCAAGTATAATTTATGACGTCTAAGGATGGTGAGGACTGTTTTGACATGTTCCCGATGGAGATCAATGGAAGCTGAAAAAATAAGAATATCGTCCAAATATACCACTAAGTCATCCAAGTGTTTCTGAAAAATGTCATTAACAAGGTGTTGGAAGGTAGCTGGGGCGTTACAGAGACTGAACGGCATAACGAGGTACTCAAAGTGGCCAAATCTGGATCTAAAAGCAGTCTTCCACTCATCCCCAGGTCTAATTTGGATGAGATTGTAGGCACCCCGGAGATCCAATTTGGAGAAAATTTTAGCAGAACGGAACCGTTGAAAAAGCTCAGGAATGAGGGGTAGCGGGTATCTGTTTTAAAACAGTAATTTTATTCAACTCCCTGTAGTCAATGCAGGGTCGGAGAGAGCCGCCTTTTTTCTCCACAAAGAAGATTTCTGCCCCTGCAGGGGAGGACGAGGGGCGAATAAACTGTTTTTCAAGGTTCTCGTCAATGTAGGCGTTGAGGGCCTTTAATTCAGTCTCTGATAGAGGAAAAATACGGCCAAAAGGAATTGCTGCACCAGGTAACAAATCGATAGGGCAATCATAAGGCCTATGGGGAGGTAGGCGGTCAGCTTGTTGTCGAATACATATGCAAATTCTAGGTATGCCGGAGGGATGTGTTGGAGGTTTTCTGACGAGACGGTGACAGTGGAACAGGTGGTGGTAACTGATGTGAAACAGTTGTGGGAACAGTAGGATGACACAAAGTTGACCTCCTTGTCCGTCCAATCGATGTGAGGTTGATGAGTCTGTAGCCAGGGCAGGCCAAAAATAATAGGGAATATGGGAGATGGAATCAAGTCCAACTGTAGAAGTTCTTGGTGTCCAGAATTGGTGATGGCAAAGATAGGGTCAGTCTGTTGGGTAATTAGTCCAGAGCGGGGGAGTGAGCCATCTGCCAAGCGTACTTGTAGATAATGATCCTTTACCCGGAGGGGAAAATGTAGTTTCAGAGCAAGGTCAGAATCCACAAAATTACTACAAGCGCCGGAATCAATGATCGCTGGCAATCGGGTTACCCCTCCCGGTAGCTGTAGAGAGACAAAGAGAGTAAGGCAAGACTGTGGGGCACTGACCACACAGCAGTTAGGAGCAAACTTGGGTGCACACTTACTGGGTCTCACCGGACAGGTGCGAAGGAAGTGACCGGAGGCTCCGCAATACAGGCATAGGTTGGCTAGATGCCTGTGTTGCCTTTCTTCAGAAGGGAGAGGAGGACGGACCAGTCCAAGTTGCATGGGTTCTGGCTCAGGAACCGGGTTGGAAGAGAAAGCTGGAAGAGGAGGATGCATTGGAGCTGGTCTCGGAGGAGTCCAGGTTGGACGAGACGTTTGGAAACGCTCAGAGCGCCGTTCCCGAAGACGTCGATCCAGTTGAGTAGCGGCTTGAATCAAGTCCTCCAATGTAGCGGGAGTTTAAGTTCTGGCTAGCTCGTCTGAGAGCTTCCGAAAGTCCCTGCCGGAACTGATATTTTAATACTGCTTCATTCCAGCCAGTATCGGCTGACCACTTCCGAAACTCCGCCGTGTAGTCTTCTACTGGTCTCCTACCCTGACCAAGGTTGTGCAGGATAGTCTCAGCCGTGACGGTGCATTGTGGGTCATCAAAGTCTGGCCATTTGTTCAAAAAAGGTATCAAGTGTATCCAGCACTGGACTTCTCTGTTCCATGAGGCCATGCACCCATGCCTGTGGTTCCTCAGAGAGGAGGGAAATAACGGAACCCAATTTTACTGCTTCAGAAAATAAAGTTCTAGGCTGTAGTGCGAGATACAGGGAACATGCATTTTTAAAGGAACGATACTTTCTGCGATCACCTGAGAATCGCTCTGGGGTCGGGACTCTAGGTTACGGATGAGTCACTACGACAGGTAGGCTTGCAGCGGCATGTGGAGCTGCGGCCCCAGGAGCGGGAGCTGTGGCTGAAGCGGAAGGACCAGGATGACCGGCAAGTTGTTGAAGGCGACCATCAACCTGTAAGTAGCCATCCTGCAACTTTTGTACTTCCGTAAGTGCTGAGACCTGTTGGCATAAGGTCTCGAAAGGTGAGCGCGCCCTGTCGGCCTCGGACATCTGGCTGGTTTGTACTGTCAGAAACGTTAAGGTAAGTACTCACCGAGACCGAGATGCCGAGGGCGGCTACCTTTTGCGACTATGTGCACCTCACCCCCTGGAGGTGGAGACAGCGAGGAGGGGCACAAAGAGGCACCGGTTACCAGCAGCGGAAGATGGTTTGATGAAAGTCACTGGAGATGTGATGCGGAGACACCAGGGAAGCTGTGGCAGATGTAGCAGAGTTGCTGGTGCAAAACAAAGTCCAGGGGGCTGGGAGCCCGTTCGGGTCAGAACAGGAGATCCAGGAAGCCAAGTGGTCAGGGGTTCCGGAAGGCAGAAAGTCCAAGTCAGCAAGCCAGTGGTCAAAAGGGAATAGAGACGGCAGCGGGTCCAATAAACAATCCAGGGGTCAAGCGCAGGAGAAGGCAGAGAGTAGTGAAAGTCCAAATCTGGGTCAAACAGGTCAAGGTTCAGGTTTCTTCAAGGTTTTTTCCAAACAAGGTAAAGCTGACAACAAACCAGCAACCACCATGAGTGTGGTGCTGGTTTAAATAGGCCGGGTTGCGCCCTGATTGGTGGACGCGGGTGCGCATGTGCGCGTCCGCGCCGGAGAATAGATCCACGCTGGAACGCAGAGGCGCGCATGCGGCTGCTGAGTCCCTGACAATGACTTTTCTGCTTTGACCAATGGTTGTATGTATCCATCAATATAGGATCCTAAAATCGGGAAAACAACAAATTATCAGCCTTCCTGGTGGATTAGTTCGATTTTTATGGGTTTTAGGAACATAGTAAATGACAGGTGTTTTTGCTGCCTCTGGTGTTAGAAAAGTGGCTTCTTGTTTTGTAAGAATTCCTCTGTCCTCTCCTCTTTTCACAAAAGATTTTAGTTTCTTTTCATACTCCATTTTTGGGTTCCCTTTGAGCTTTTTTATATGTGTCTTGTATGCTCAATAATTTATCCATCTCTGCTTCATAGTCATTTTTTTTGAGGATAACAAGCCATCCCCCTTATCGGCTGGACGTATGGTGATGTTTTTTTTTTTTTTTTCAATTTCTTTGATGGTCTTCCATATATTATTCCCCTTTGACCTGTTTACTTTTATTTTTCTAATATTGTCTTCCACCATTTGTTTATAAATTGGAATGTTTATAACGGATGGCTTCTTTTATTATTTTCTTTTGAGGCATGTTTTTTTTTTTTAATATTCATTTTCTATGCATGCCTCAAATTTATCCAATTCTGTGTCAGGAACATATTTCAATCCTAAATCCAGGATTTTGCGTTGTTCTTCATTAAAAAAAAAAGTTTTATGATTTTAGAATATTTCACTTAAGACCATAAAATGTGCTTGTTTTCTGGGAATATCTTTGTCCCAAGTTGTGTGAATTTAGAATGTGGCACAGTGAAGGTCTCTTGGATTATATTGTCATTAATATACAATACTGTGCGTAAGTTGTAGGCAGGTGTGAATACATGCTTTAAAGTAAGAATACCTTCAAAAATATGTTTTATTTGTTTATTTTAAGCAGTTTACAAAATGCAACGTGAACAGAAGAAAACTTTAAATCAATTCAGTATTTGGTGTGACATTATTACATTATTGTTAAAATTATTGTTGTTGAGGCACGAGTTCGATAGCAGGAACGCACAACTCCTCTATCTAAAATGTGTTATTTTTCCTGCAGCAATATGGTTTATCCAGAGAGATGCATTTATTAGGTACTAGCACAGAACAGAGCCCACAGAGTACTTGTAACAGATGACAAAATCCAGCAGTGAATTACAATGAACAGCAGCCTTAAAAGTCCCAGTTGTCCTCCATAGCATAGCAAGCATAGGCATGACCAAAGTCAGGTCTGCGGGTCAATTGCAGTCCGCGTTCTGGTTTCAAATGGTCCGTCTGGTAATTTGGACATGTATATCTTTTGTGGCCCCCAACTCATGCGACGGGGGCCACAAAATATATATATATATATATATATATATGCTGGCTGCCTTGGAGGGGACAGGGAGGGGGGGGGCGGGACGAGTGTTGTACATAGTGAAAATGTCCTGTTTACTCTGTGGCCTCTAATAGGAAGTTATGTCTCCGGTGCTGTCATTGGACGACTGTTCTGTCCATCGTAGGAGGCAGGACTTTGTATTAAAGAGGCCACTGAGAAAACATATTTGCCTGTATGTATTGTGTTGGCATTTGTCCCCCCTCCCTGTCCCCTCAGAGGCTACAGCCATGGCAATGGGGGTGCTGCATTCACGGCATCGGGGGAGCTGCATTTACGGCAATAGTTGGGCTGCATCCATGGCTATAGTGAGGCTGCAGATGGGTACTGACCCTTATTTTGCTTCACAGTTCTTCATTTAAAATTTGTTTTTGTTTTTCTGAAATTTACCTCTTAAAGTGAAGGTGTGTATTAGAACCCCAAATGGGACAGGGGTTAAATCCATTCACAATATTCCATTCCACCGAAGACAGCTTATTGACACTCCATAATCAGGCAAACGAACACGACCCATAATAATTCCCCCCAGACACGAGACACACAGCTATGTTCTGGTTTCAAATGAAAGACTCAACTTTAATGGTACACTCTCGGCTTTTAAGCAGTTACAGCATGTTACAGTACTCAAAGGAACCAAACCACACCCCACATGATGAGCTTCAATCACGTTCTTTTAGATAATTACATAGAGGAGTTATTTATCCCCCAGACGTTACGTCTCCAACAATAAGTCATTCACCTGCACAATACACATTGCACAGACGTCTGACCTTTACAGTCACAACACATCTATCATCAATAGCACACAATGAAAGGTCTTTCAGAAGCCTGACTCAATTAACAACTCACTAGCCAGGGCTAATCATTTAAAAGAGTCATTATTGACCGGTAGGGTCAGAATATTCTTTAGACACATTAAAGAATATATTGTAGATTACTGTCCATGTTAAAACAATCCAACATATGTCCCTTTATTTCCTGGCTCAATCTGTGCCCAAAAGTGACTCCTGTTACATGGCTCCCTCCTTGTGGAACACTCTGGCAGACCCGGCTTGATCCTTTTTGGGTCAACTTGGGGATGTCCGGAACTAGGAGGCCGGGATGACGTCTGTTTGCCGGGATAACCCATCAGCATTGCCATCTGGCTTACCAGGTCGGTAGCTGATGGTGAAGGTGAATAATGGAATTCAGTTCTGGAACAATCACTTGCTTTGCTCTCTCAATGGCTCCCAAAACCAGTTGTTGATGCTCTTGGGAGAGATAGGGCACAACCTGAGTGCAAATCCCATTTAACATTTTGACAATTTCAGCCTGTTTGTGCACTTCAATGTTCAAGCCACGGGACATCTCATAATACATGACGTAGTGTTGTTGCATCTCCGATTTCTCACTGGCCAACTTGTCACATTCCCATTTTAGACTGATATTGTGCACGGATCTACAGTACATGTTGGGGAAAATAGTCTTACCCGGGTCTCAGCAGCAAGCGAGTTGGTTCCAGCAAAGCGGATCGGGGCACAGGTAGTCACTGTGTGGGCTTCAGCGGGGCACATCATTGTGCGTACGCAGAAACAAGGGGGGCCAAATCATTCCCCGGTAGTACATCCGCTGGCAAATCCTTCATCACCCCCACATTCACATGTTCCGAACCAACCCCCCCCAATCCAGGTGAACCCGGGCAACAGGTATCCGGAAGACGGTGCCTCCCACTACTCTTACGGCTACAGTGTCTACGGTGTGCTGGCTCTCTGGGATGAGTTTCTTCTGTAGCAGTGTCATTGTGGCCCCAGTATCGCGTAGTCTATTGGCTACCTTTCCACTGACCCGGACAGTCTGCCTGTGTTGCTGCCTGTGTTCCTGGTTAGCTGCTTGTATCGGATCTGCCTCGTGCAGAACGCCCCAATGTTCTTATTCCTCAATGCAGTGGGCCGCAGGCATGGGTGTGCAGGGGTTCCCCCTTTCTGGTTGTCTCCATGACTGACTGCCTGGGTGAATTCAATGGACAGTCTAGCTTTATGTGTCCTAGCTGTTTACACCCAAAACACCTGATGGGCTGTGAGTAGTCCTGGGAGTTGAACCTGGGCTGCTGAGGATAAGTGGCCGCTGGAGGTGGTGTTGTAGGACGGTCCAACTGGGGTTTGTAGGCAATAGCCGGCGGGGGTGCCGCTGATCGATAATCCACCTGAGCTGTTGTCTTGACCACAGAGTTGTCCAGTTCGCGGGCGTCTGTGTATTTGTCCACCAGGCGAGCTGCTTCAGACAAGGAGAAAGGGTTTCTGTCCCGGACCCACTCTCTGACTTCCCGGGACAGTTTGTCAAAGAAGTGCTCCAGCAGGAACACATGCAGCACCTCTTCCCCGGATTCTGCTTGGCATCCATTGACCCAGTGGGATGATGTGCGGTGTAGGCGGCATGCCCACTCGGTATATGAGTCTGCTGTCTGCTTGCTCATCTCTTGGAACTGCCTCCAGTATGCCTCTGGTGTGACGGCATACCTGGCCAGAAGGGCTTCTTTTACCAGTCCATAGTTCATAATATCCTTGTCTGGGATGGCCCTGAACGCTTCACTGGCCCGGCCGGACACTTTCCCAGACAAAATGGTAACCCATTCCTCTGTGGGCACCTGGTCGGTGTAGGGCACATTGCCGTTCAATATCAGCAAGGTAGCCATCAATCTCCCCTTCAGTTTCAATGAAGTTCTTAAAAGCAGCAAAATGTATGTTTCTCCTTCCAGTTGGTGCTGCTGTGACTTCTGCTGCTGCAGAACCTTTTTGTCGTAGCCAATTTGCGTCCACAGCAGCTATAACTTGGCCTATGATCTCCAGTGGAGGGTTAGGACCATAGTGTGCCAGTCTTAGTTTGACAGCCTGATCAAAACTTGCCTCCTCCGGGGTCCTGTCCATTACGCTGGGCCTTTCCGTTAAGTTGGGTCTTTCAGCCCCATCCATTTGGACAAGTTCTGTGATCACGTCCATCTTATTATGGTTGCTGGCTGGTCTGCCACAGTTCTCCAGTAGTCCTTGTAGTTGTCCTTTAAGCAATGGAATTATCCCACCGCTGCCACCACTGTAATGGAACCCCAAATGGCACAGGGGTTAAATCTGTTCACGATATTTCCATTCCACCCAAGACAGCTTGTCGACACTCCATAATCAGGCAAACGAACACGACCCATAAGAATTCCCCCCAGACACGAGACACACAGCTCTGTTATGGTTTCAAATGAAAGACTCAACTTTAATGTTACACTCTCAGCGTTTAAGCAGTTACAGCATGTTACAGTACTCAAAGGAACCAAACCACACCCCACCCATACAGCACACGATGAGCTTCAATCACATTATTTTAGATAATTACATAGATGAGTTAATTATCCCCCAGACGTTACGTCTCCGACAATAAGTCATTCACCTGCACAATACACATTGCACAGACATCTGACCTTTAGAGTCACAACACATCTATCATCAATAGCACACAATGAAAGGTCTTTCAGAAGCCTGACTCAATTAACAACTCACTAGCCAGGGCTAATAATTGAAAAGAGTCATTATTGACCGGTAGGTTCAGAATATTATTTACAGACATTAAAGAATATATTGTAGATTATTGTCCATGTTAAAACAATCCAACATATTTCCCTTTATTTCCTGGCTCAATCTGTGCCCAAAAGTGACTCCTGTTACAATGGTATATCCAAATAACACACCCAAGATCATCTCTTCACCACACACAGCCACAAAAGGCAATAGAATTCTTGTTGGGCAGTGTATTAGTGCTCAGACGAACACACTTATGCCGCGTACAGATGATCGGACATTTCGACAATAAAACTGTGGATTTTTTTCCGACGGATGTTGGCCCAAACGTGTCTTGCATACACACGGTCACACAAATGTTGTCGGAAATTCCGAACGGCAAGAACGCGGTCACATACAACAACTATGACGGCACCAAAGGGAAGTTCAATACCAGTCGTGTTAGTTGAAGTTTGGTGAGAGACTATTCACGCTTTTCAATCTTGTGCTTTTCAGTCTGTTACAGTGTGATGAATGTGCTATCTCCATTATGAATGTTAGTTTTACTAAACCGATCGCTTCCGTCTCGTACTTGATTCAGAGCATGTGTGGGTCGGAATTGTCCACACACGATCGGAATTTACGAGAATGGATTTTGTTGTTGGAAGATTTGAGAACCAGCTCTCAAATTTTTGTTGTTGGAAATTCCGACAGATAATGTCCGATGGTGCCTACACGGTCTCCAAAAATGTTGGGCAAAATGGTAGGCCCTCACACATGTCTAGCCTTTTTTTTAAATAAGTTTGGACACCCCTGCACTACACCATCTGGCATACTATGTCAAATCTATATTATGCACCTAGGTAGCTTCTATGCATACATTGTGTGTTATGATCTATGTTTGTGCTTCCATAATCATGTTGTGTGTTTAAAACTTCACCTGAAATACCGGTGTTTGACACTGGAAGGAGTTTCTGGTTGGCTGATCAAACACTTGTGATCTGGTTATTAACAGAATGGCACCCCTTTGCAAAACCCTGTACCCATATGGGGTGCACTCTTGCCAGCAGGGGGCATGCACTCGTGACCATCAGATGTGTTCTTCCAATGATTTCTGGCCTGGACCTGCTGATTGGTTCTGGCAATTGAAATCATTCCCTTGCAAGTGTAAACACAATAGAAAACAAAACAAAGAGAAAACACGGTGCTAGATACAAATACTAAAGTGATAAAAGATTCCACAATGATAGTGAGATAAATTGGCTGCCAGTACCAAAAATTTAGATCTGAAACTCAAAACAATTTATAATAGGTACAGCGCTAAATAATGTAAAGTGCTAAAATTCAAAAGGTGACCTTAAGTCTAAAGTACTTGTTGGAAATAAATTGAAATAGCAATAAAAACCAAACCATCAATCTGAAATGCGGCTGGTGATAAAAAACACAAAAAAACAGTGTTAAGAAAATTAGTAAATAAAAAAAATATTCCACACTGATATTGCACTAACAAATATAACATGGGTATAATGAAAAAGAAAATAAAAATCTTGAAAGTCCATAATGGTGCGAAAAGAAACTTGTGATAGAAAAATCTTCATCCACCAATAAGACACCCAAAAAGTGGTATTGTAGTCTCCTTACCCTATGTGACGGCTATCACATCGGTCTTACCGAGCACAGGGGTTTAAAGTCTCCCAATAGACTAACTGTAGATGACTGGTAAACACAAGATGGTATCTAATGTCTCAGAAAATATAAAAGAAAATGAACTCCATAGCGTAATACTGTAAACAAACTGTTTAATTTGCCAGAAAGCATTGCACTTACAAAGTAGTGATTTGAAATTTGCGGTTGGTTATCATAGGGGAGTGTGGCGTCTCCTCCTGCTTGTAATGCTCCGTATCTGTGTGTCTCCGTGTGGAGAGGTGTGATGCCGTTGAATCTGCTAGCCACACCAATGTGTTTCGTCACCAACGGACGTCATCTGGGATAGGCTGCTGTATTTGCGTCATCATGCATGCCCTTATATAACACTGCAACTCCATATTTACTGAGGGCAGAAGCGGAAGGGCTATTCAGAGACACACAGCACCACCATATCGAATACTGGGCGCTGTTAAACAGCAAAACGGAAGCCGATTAGATGAATAGAATGCTGCTATCTTGTGGCAGAACACACACCAGAGTCAACAAACAGAGAAGAAAGGAGGCGACGCCGAAAAACTCACATGCAAACTTTGAAACATTGAAGAGGATCCCAACCGACCAAAAAAATCACATATGTCACTACCACACATATATATCAAAGCACAATCAAATGATGATACATACTACATACAAAGTCAAATAAACCAGGAATAAATTATATTATAAATTAATAAAATTTGGTAAAAAAAAAGTATATATAAATACAGAGATGAACTAGGCATTGTTTAAAAAACAATTAATGCCCCAATCGACATTCAACCCATGAGGCACATAAGATTTCATATTGAATATCCACTTTGTTTCGAGTTTAGATATTGAACAAACTTTGTTTGTACCTCTCCAGTGTGGACAAATTTTCTCAATAGGGACAAAAGAGTCCCTTTAATTTGTTGATTATGATGCTTAGCATAATGTTTTGATAAATTATGTTTAGGGAAGCCCCGTCTTATATTCCCCATGTGCTCTTCTAATCGTACATTGAGGGCTCTCTTAGTTTGTCCAATATATTGCTTTGAGCATGGACACTGGATGGTATACACTACACATTCACTGGAACATGCAATAAAGGAGCCAGTATCATAACTTGTGTCTGTCTGAGTAGACTGGAAAGACTTGCATGTACCTCCTTAAAAGGAATTAATTTGACAAATTGCACACTTTTGGCATGGGTAGAAACCTTTCATGGTTTGAAAAAAGGAAATATTTTCATTGGGATCAATGACATTGGGAGCTACCCTGTGGCGCAAAGAAGGTGCTCCTCTAAAAATAAGAACTGGACAGTCCAGGATGACTGAACCCAAAACCCTGTCATTTTTTTAAAATATTCCAATGTTTATTTAAAATATTTTTTAACTGAAAAATATTGGTTTGAATACCATGTGATCATTGAGCATCCAAAACTATTATCTAAAATTTGATTAACCCTTCCTGATCTAATAAGTATCTGGTTTATATCCATATCATTAACCATTGTAATGGTATTATCAATGTGTGTCTCATTATATCCTTTTTCCAGAAATCTTGATTTCAGAATTTGAGCGTGCTGCTGATAAACAAAGTGGTACAATGTCTCCTAATCCTTTGGAATTGACCCTTGGTAACCGCACTAAGCCAATTGGAATGGTGGCAACTTGTTAATGGAATGAAGGTGTCCCGATCAGTTTCTTTAAAATAAGCGGTAGTGGTCAGAACCCCTTTTTTCACTGAAATACTGAGATCTAAAAAATGAATTTGTGATTGGCTGGCCTCATACTTCAAACAAATGTCCATATTATTAAAATTGAGTTTGGAAAAAAAAGGTCACCCTCCCATAAGAGTATAACATCATCAATCTACCTTTTCCAAAGGTGCAACTCACTTGGGGGGGGGGTTGACATCAATGACCTCCCTTTCCCAATGGGCCATAAAAAGGTTTGCGAGGCTTGGGGCAAATTTGGCCCCCATAGCCTCGCCACACTTTTGCAAATAAAAATTGCCCCCAAACCAAAAGTAATTATGACTAGTGGCAAAAATCAAGAGATTAATAATAAAATCCTTCTGTACAACAGATAAAGCATTATTATGTTGAAAATAAAACCAAACTGCTTATAAACCATGCATGTGTGATATTATGGTGTAAAGAGAAGTGACGTCAGCCATCACTAGAATGAATCCCTCTTTCCAACCACAATCAGCCAAAAAGGTTAATAACTTGAGTAGTGTCCCATAAATATGAAGTTGCTGTAACTAAGGGCTGCAAAAAATCATCAATATATCTGCCTATTTGTGCAGTAACTGAATCTATGCCGCTAATAATATGCTTTTGTGAACCTTAGGCAGATAGTAAATAACTGGTACCCTAGGTGCCGAGGGCACCAGATATATTTTCACTTTTTTGTTGAGGACGCCCAAGGAAAAACCTTTACTAATTAAAGACAGAAGCTCCTTCTTAAATTTAACAGTAGGGTTGCATTCCAATTGGGTATAAGTGGTTGTATCCGATAAAAGCCTGTTCATCTTTGTCAAAAAATCAATCTTATTTAAAATCACAACGTCACTGCCTTTATCTGTGGGGTGTATCACAATGTCATTATGTGCACAAATTTGTTTTAAATTGCTCTGGAATTCATGATTGCTCCTAAATCTGGGAGTTTTCAAAGCTACTATATCTTTAAGTACCATCTCTTTAAATGTTTGAATAGAAGGGGCATCAAAACCTGGTGTGTTGAATAAAGAAGCAAAAGTTGGTATGATGAGTGGGGGGGTATGATCCCAGTGCCAAGAAAGGTGCTAGGTGCTGGCAAAAGGTCTTGTCCCACTGATTGAACTCCAACAGTGGAGGCAACTTGACTGCCATTTCTTATGAGCTTCAGGATAAAATGCCTTTTGATGTTCATTTTTTGAATAAATTTGTGAGCATCAATGAATGTTGCAAACATATTCAGTGTGCGGGAAGGTGCAAATTTAAGACCCTGGCTCAGAACTGTTTGTTCACCCTGTGACAGTTGGACAGTGCTAAGGTTAAACACTCAATTAATATTTATTGCTTCCTTTTTTTTTTTGGAAATGAGCCGCCTCCCCCCCCCCTCTAATGCCTCTCTTTCGTTGTGTCCCCTTTTGGGTCCGATATTGGCCCCATAAAAAAAAACATGTTATATTTGTTAGTGCAATATCGGTGTGGAATATTTTTTTTTTTTTATTCACTCATTATTTTTGTATCACTGTGTTTTTGTGTGTTTTTTATCACAGCCGCATTTCAGATTGATGGTTTGGTTTTGATTGCCATTTCAGTTTATTCTAAGATTTATTTCCAACAAGTACTTTAAACTTAAGGTCACCTTTTGAATTTTATCACTTTACATTATTTAGCGCTGCACCTATTATAAATTGTAAACACAGGCAGGGGAAGTGATGTAATCTCCCCTTGTGGAACTATTTTCCGTTAACCCCCCCGTCACCAGTGATCACTGTATTAGTGCCACGGGTGACGCTGGTTAGTTTGTTTTTTATAGCGTCAGAGCACCTGTCGTATATTACCCAATAAAGGTTTAACGCCCTGATCACCTGGTGGGTGATATCAGTTAGGTTTTAGCATCAGTTAAGGTCTGTGTTGCCCCAGGCAGCATCAGATTTTCCAGTAGCGCTAACACCCACATTTAGCACCTGTGATTAGCCCCTCTGCCCAGCAGTATCAATTGATCACTGTCACTTACACTAAACACATAACTGCAGTGTTCGCAGAGTCAGGCCTGATCCCTGCAAACACTAACATTTTTTTTTATTTTATTGTTGTAGCATTCAAAGCAGTCACTGACAATAAGGTGCTCTTTTTTCCTGTGAGTTTTACTAGTTGTGCTAGAGGTCACAATGTCCAATCGAAGGTACACTAGTGAAGAGGCCTACACGTTTCTGAGCATGACAGATTTGAGTGAAGAGGAAGTCATCCATTTGTCAGATTCAGGCTCAGAATATGTTCCTGCAGACAGCAGCAGCACCCAGACAGATGGCAGGGACCACAATTCCATAGTCAGAGCTAAGGTCAGGCATACCCGAGCCTATTCTTCTGACGTTGTTGAGGTACAAGAACCGCAGGGCTCTTGTATGGAGCAGAGAGCCAGTACTAGTGCTGCTCATCCTTCTGGTGAACTGCCAAGCACCAGCAGCCTAGTACATCCTGGTTGTACATCCAGCACTGCAGTAACACTTGGTGATGTGGCAAGTCCCATAAGTGCAGTTCAAGCTGGTGCAGTGGTTAGCACAAGTAGTGTCCCGCAGCCACCAAGAATACAAAGACAGGCCCGTTGAGTCCATAGTGCCCTTTCTGCTGCATTTGCCGAACCAAATTGGGAGCCCACCACTTCTGCAGCACACATACTTCCCCCCATTCACTGGCCAACCCGTAATTCAGGTGGAAACAGTTGATTTGTCACTTGATTTTTATTCTCAGTTTTTCAGGGAAGACCTCTATGGATCTATTGTGGACCAAAGGAATTTGTATGCTGGTCAATTCATTGCCGCTAATCCCCAGTTGACCCTTGCCAGAAATTGGAGACTTATTATGGTCTCCGAATTTAAGACCTTTCTGGGCCTATCCCTCATCATGGGCATAACTAAAAAAAAGTGAGTTATGGTCATATTGGTCCACTGACAATTCATCATATGCCTGTGTTCTCTGCCTCCATGACCAGGACATGATACGAGCAGATCTTGTGGTTTGTGCATTTTAATGACAATGAACTGTCGTCCTCGGGGTGACCCTGAATATGATCGGCTCTACAACATGTGGCCCCTTGTGAACCACTCCAACCAACAGTTTGCAGCCTGGTTTTACTCCTAAATCAAGTTGTCTGCATTGAGGAGTACCTGATTACATTTTCTGACCGCTTTTGATTTAAACAGTATCTTCCCAGCAAGCGTGCCAGAAATGGGGTCAAGATGTATAAGCTCTATGACAGGGTGACAGGTTATACATATAGTTTTATGGTTTACGAGGGAAAAGATAGTCATGTGGAGTCGGAGAACTGCCCAAACTACATAGGACTTGGTGTCACCCTTATTCGCAAAGGGAGATAAATATTACACAATCGTGTCACTTTGTAGTCACTTGTTTGATCATGGAATTGGTGCATTTGGCACCATGCAATCTAATTGCCGAGGCTTACCCCAGTGGCTTGTAGATTCCTGTCTTAGGCTGGGGAAGAGAGCCTGCTTGAGAAGTAATAATTTGCTCGCTGTGAAGTGAAGGGATGATCAGAATGTTTTTGTTCTGTCCTCCCTTCACGCAGACACCACAGTCCAAATTTATACAGCGACTGGTGTTGTGGAGAAACCCCTCTGTGTCCACAAATACAACCTTAATATGGGAGGGGTGGACCTCAATGACCAGTTGTTGGTGCTGTACTTCATTGCCTGTTTAGCGTTTACTGGGTTTTATCGCTAACCATTATTTTCTTTTCAGGTAAGCCATTCAGCTGCTGCATTGATTATTTCTCTTGACAGCAACATCTCTCACAATACGTAAATTGGCGACTCTAGAGAAAAAAAAAAAGAGCATATATGCCAAAGCATGGGGGCAGGGGTGGAGGGGCGATTTGCCCCTAATATTAGGGGGTGGGTTGCCCCCATGCTTTGGCATATATTTGTTTACTCTTTTTTGGCACAGATTGTTGTTGTTTTATTGAGTTGCAGTGAAGTATGACAAACCATTACAAAGAGCAGGGAAGTATAACAAACTATTACACAGAGCAGTGAATGTTAATTATAAGAAAAAAAAATGCCTTTAGAATCACTTTCATTTTCTGATTAAAGTTTTCCTTCCTGCTTTTTCCCTCTTCACTGCAGAGAGGAATGGAGTGTGGTTGGGGATAACACAATTCCATTCCTTCCCCAATCACTACCCACATGAAGGCCCAGAAACGCCCACAGTTATCCTTAGACCAGCTCACATCAACTGCTACAAGTGACGTCCAAGACGAAGCTACGCCAATGCGCCTGGCGAAACGCGTTGACGTCACCTAGCAACGTGATCACGTGACCCCGGAAGCTTGCACTGTTGGACGGAGGACGGAAGCCTGCAGGCATCCGCCACGGATGGATCGAACTGGCCGATATACAGGCGGCAACTGAGACCGGGAGCCGTTTCACAGCACAGAGGTAACATCAAGCGGACCGTGCCACCCGCAATACCTAGTGAATTAAGAGACGAACGCACCCCATAGGACTAAGCATGGTGTGATAGTCACGTGTCAATCTAAACAGGATTCCCACAAACCAAACCAACTAGCCAGCAAGAAGCTCAGCATCAGAGCAGCCCACACAAAAGCTGCACCACATGGACGGACCTGCCCTTCATACTCTACACGTAGCGGTTTGGTAAAGTATTGGCCTCCCACCCTTGGGATGGTTTGTTATTTAACATTACTCCAACCAGCTGCTACTTTGGGACTGGTGCTCGGTCTATAGAACCAATGCTGGCTGGACATTCCCCTGTGCATGATTGCTCCCGGTACCTCTGATGGTGCACTTGATTACTACTGCCTAGTAAATACCTACCTTTCAGTACTCACGACTGGTATATTCATACATACTAACCAACACTAAGCAAGTTACTAGTGCTCTCCTAAATGTCATATTGTCAAGTGATCAATATCAAGTCGCTCTATTTGTACTAACCATTATAATTTAACTTATTTCAATTATCTTAAAACTTCTGAATATTGAACTTTTTGGGGACCAACAACCATCAAGCGCTTAAGTCGACCAACAATTCATGCATGGTCCACATATACCTATCCCTACTTATCCATCCCTCCAACCTCCTGTCCTCCATCAAGCTAGTGTTCAGCCCCATCATTATATATTGACACCCTATTGATATATGCAGAGTGGGCACTATACCGTCCCCCCTCATTCTATAATTAGATTACTGCATTTAAATTTCATTAATTTTCATTCACGAGTGTCAACACATGATCGGTCTGAACACAACGTGTCCGGATCACGTTCATTGTTAAATGTTTGTCCATGTCCTGTCCACAATCTTTTGCGTATAATTGTATACTTTTTTAAGGTAGCCACGTTATATATTTTTTTGGCCACCGCCTTACCTTTCATGTAACTTGTATTATCTAATGCCTATTTTTATATTTTTGATACTAATAAATTTACTTAAACGTATCCTTGCCTTCACACATTGATCACTACAGTGTTGCTCATAGTAATCCCTTTAAGCCCAAGTTGGCTGACTTCCTCTCTTTTCTCCAATTCCCCCATTTCTTTCTTCTTATCCCCCCCCACCTCTTTTCATCCTATTTTTTGTGATAAGTGACTCCCGAAGCCTGCCCTGAAACTACAGAGGCAGAAAGCATGATGGAACATGTAGTATTAGGACTGGCAAAGGAAGGCAACATGAATTAAGAGAACTTTGAAATTCAGGCAGGAGGAGGAGTGCCATTACAGACACAGCAACCTGCTGTATTAGGCCAAAGTAGGTGAGGTACGGGGGCGTGGCCGGATGTGATCGAGGCTAGACGTGTCTCTTCAGAGCTCCGGCTGCCATCCGATACATACATCCTGATTATTGCGGCCGGATCGAGCATTCAGCACCGCAGTGAGGTTGCCTGGCTGGGGGAAGCACAGAGGATTACGGGGATGTCCTTCTCAGCTGCAAAAAAGAAGCAGAAGCAGAGATCTCAGCCTCCGAAAGAGCAGCGGCAGCTCCGCTCTCAAGGCAGCATGGCGACTAGTCCCGCCCACGCCATCTGGATCACCAGCTCCTCCGCTCAGCGCGCCTCTTCTCTCCCAGGCAAGATGGCGCTGCAACAAGACGCTCTGATGCCGGCACCCGAGGGGTCACCCCCTGTCTCACAGGAGGTTGAGGTGGACGCAGCTGCGATCACGGGTCCCATCCTGGAAGCCATAGCGGCCTCAAAGACTGAACTGGTGAGTGGCATGGACAGTCTGGCGACTGAATGTAACCTCATCCGCCATGATCTGGACAAGATCAGGGGTAGGCTGACCGCTGCTGAGGACCGTATCTCGGGGGTAGAGGATATCTCCCACACACATGTCTCTCAACTTGCGGAGCTGCATGACATGGTCCGGTCCCTACAACACCGTGCGGACGACGCGGAAGACAGGCAACGTCGCAATAACATCCGCGTGGTAGGCCTGCCTGAGGGAGCAGAGGGAATGTCAACGGCCACCTTTGCTGAGGGCTTCTTCAGGACCCTGTTCGGTCTGGGGGATCTCCCTCCCACTTATGTGGTTGAACGGGCCCATAGAGTACCCACTGCGGCTCGGCCATCGGGTGCCCCTCCCAGACCGTTCCTGGTCCGGTTTCTCAACTATAGAGACCGTGACATGCTGCTGGCTGAAGCGAGAAAACAGAAGGAGCTAAGGTATGACAACGCGAGGATCATGCTTTTCCCAGACTTCTCGGCGGAGACGCAGAAACGCAGACGCTCCTTCACGGATGTGAAGAGACGACTCAGAGAAAGGGAGCTCAAATACAGCATGCTGTATCCCAGCCGTCTTCGCGTGCAATTCAAGGGGTCGGTGAAATTCTTTGACAACCCGCAAGATGCCTGTGAATGGTTGGATCGGTCGCGGTGAAGTTTGCAGCGCGTCCATAATCGTCATCGTTATCTTGGATGGTTTCTTCGGAACCCTGATGGGGTCTGTGTTCCTGTTTTTGCAGTTCTGCTCTACATACGAGGATGCCTCCTCAGGCTGGGTTTGCTGGTTCTCCCCTCTTCGTTTTTCTTTTTTGATTACTAAATTTTATTTTCAGTTTTATCTGAGGGGGAGGGGAGGAGGGGGGGAAATTTATTGGGAATCCTTAATACTAGACCTCACTGACTGAGACCTTGGTGAGCCATGTTCTGCTGTCACGGCCTGCTGAATCTCCTGTGGGACTTGGCCACTAGGCCCTTGCTCTATTTACTTTCCCACACGGCCGCAATCTAACTGAATTTGATCAGCCAATGGGGCTTTGACGATGGGCACAAGTTTTCTTTTTCCTTTTTTGTTTTACTATGTGCACGTCTATGCCGAACTATCGTCAACTACGGTGGAACTCTGACAGGTTTGTTTGTTACAGGGATGAAGCTGCATACCGGACAGTTTTTGTTTTAGTTTCTGGTATAATGGCAGGGGGGGGGGGGGGAGGGGGGGAGGGGGGAGGGTTTTTGACCAACACCATGGGACCTTTTTTGTATTTTGCACCTTTGAACTCCACGGACTATTTGGCCTGTTGCAGGTTTCTCTGGCTCATTTTTCCCTATTCAATGGTCATGTCTGAGAATGTATTATTTTACAATATGTAATGGATAGTCGAATTAAGGTACTGTCATGGAATGTCAGAGGTCTGAATAATAAGTTCAAGAGGGCGGCGGTATTTCAATACCTCAAACAAGTCAGGCCACATATTGTTCTCCTTCAGGAGACACATCTAGAGGGTAGTAAGATCCTAGCAATGCGTAAGACCTGGATACAGAGGGCGGTTCACTCCACCTATTCCACCTATTCTAGGGGGGTTTCAATTCTGATTAGCAAGGCCGTGCAGTGTGTAGTTCACCAGGTATTCACTGACCCTGGGGGACGATACGTGGCTCTCCTCTTGAACTTATCGGTTCATAAGCTTTTATTGGTAAATGTATATGTGCCTCCTCCCTTTCAATCTAAATTGTTGTATGACCTGCTGGCGACACTAGGCCCGTATCTACATGTTCCAACATTGTTCATGGGAGATTTTAATGCCATCCTTGATCCGGTGCTGGACTCCTCCAATGCTGCTAGAACGGCCTCGGGGGATCTCAGTTCTTGGGTCTCGGTGGCGGGAATGACGGAACTATGGAGGTGGAAACATCCGGATGTCATCTCTTACTCTCACTTGTCCTCTACACATAGGTCGTCGGCTAGGATAGACTTGGCATTTGGCAATACCCCTATCTTACAAAATGTATGCAGGATGGATTATCTAGCCGGGGGCCCCTCGGATCACAACCCTCTAATGGCCACCTTGGCCTTCCCGGACCGGGGGACGAAGGGGGGCTGGAGACTGTCGCCAGGCTGGTTGGTAGAGGATCAGGTACTAGAACACCTTAAAACTTCCATGGCTACGTATTGGGAGACCAACGAGGGTTCGGCTGAACCCCCGGTGGTTTGGGATGCTTTCAAGGCAGCGACCAGGGGGGAGTGTATCTCGGCCATTAAAGCAGCCAGGGGGGACCATAATCGGGAATGTGAACTCCTGACGGCCAAAGAGCGGGAGAGTGCTAAAGCACATGCAGACTCTCCCTCGGAGGCCAACTATGTGTCCCTACTGGAGGCTAGGCGTGCAGTTGCCCTACATTTTTCGGACTTAGCCCATACTGAGGTGAAAAGTAAGGCGGAGACTATTTTTGCAGAAGGGGACAAAAACGGTAAGCTTCTAGCTAATCTAGCTGCGGACCCAAAAACAACGGTCAGTGTACCTGTAGTGAGGGGGAGGGGAGGGGCCTTGGTTACTGATCCCGCGGAAGTTCTAGACGAATTTGTGAGGTACTACTCAGCTCTCTACTCACCCATCTCGGCGTATGACTCTGCTGGGTTGGACGAGTTAGAGGGACGTACCCTTGCCCCACCTGTCGGACGAGGATGCTGAATCTTTAGATAGGCCCATATCGGTGCTAGAGATAGAGGCAGCAATGCAGGCGTTTCCTCCGCAGAAGGCGCCGGGGCCTGATGGTTTCCCGGCGGATTTCTACAGGACCTATAAGTCTCAATTGGCTCCTAGACTGAACCGGCTCTTTAGTCACTGCTGGGAATCGGGGGCCTTACCCGAGTCCATGATGGAGGCGTACATGGTGCTCCTTTTAAAACCAGGCAAAGACCCGATGGAGTGCTCATCCTATAGGCCGATTGCTCTACTCAACATGGACCTCAAGATCCTTACTAAGGTCTTGGCGTCGAGATTGGCTGGAGTCATTTCGACCCTAGTGGAGGTTGACCAAACGGGGTTCATGCCGGGTATGTCAACGGACACAAACTTGAGAAGGTTATTCACGCATATCCAATTGGATAATGCTGAGTGCCCGGGTAAAGTGATTGTGTCCATTGACATCGAAAAAGCTTTTGATTCCGTAGATTGGCAGTACATGCACAAAGTATTAGAAGAAATGGGGTTCGGTCCCGGTTATCGTAAGTGGATTAAGTTGCTATATGCCAACCCTCGAACGGCTGTTCGGATGGGTTTTAAGATATCCCCATTCTTCCAAATTGGTCGGGGTACAAGACAGGGATGCCCGCTTTCCCCCTTCCTTTTTGCGTTAATGATGGAGCCTATAGCCAGGGCACTTAGAAAATCGGGGGAGGAGGGGGGGATCCGAATTAGAATTGTAGAAAGTGTGGCGCTCTATGCAGACGACCTGCTACTATTCCTTAGGGATCCGGGGGTGTCGCTTAAGGCAGCCTTACAGATTCTGGACACGTTCGCCTCTTTTTCGGGCCTGCGTGTGAACTGGAGCAAGTCCTCTATATTACCTTTAGGTCCCGAGGCCCAGATGCAGCGGGACGATGCGCTACCGCTGCTGTGGGTGTCCTCTATTACGTATCTGGGGGTTAAAATTACTGCTAATATTACTGACTATATGACTTTAAATCTTCTCCCGCTAGTGGTTACTCTGAAACAACGGGTTCAGGCCTGGAAGAAATTGCCCCTTTCGCTACTCGGAAGAGTCAACCTGCTTAAAATGAAATTTTTACCAGTTCTCCTATACTTTCTGCGTCACTCCCCGGTGTGGGTTCCCAAATCGTTCTTTACATCACTGAACGGTATAATAGGGACTTTTATTTGGTCGCCTCAGTCTCCCCGAATAGGTGTTAAGGTCCTCCAAGAACCTTGGGGTCAGGGGGGGCTGGCACTCCCGGATTGGCAGAAATATTATCTGGCTGGCCAGATGGTTTTTGCCAGGCGCTGGTTGCTGGCAGACGAGGGGGACACGGCCACTATTCTGGAGGCGGCACTGTTGGGGTCATATGAAAGTCTGAGGTTGGCTCTATACAGAGGCCCAAAATCTACCTTACCTTTAACAACCACTATGAGGGCTACCATTAGGGCATGGGAGGTTGCTACCACCATGGTCTCGCCCTCGGCTCCTCTGTGGTTGAACCCAAATTTACCGGACTTTTGCTCTCTCCCAGACCCAATGATCTGGGCCTGTGGGGGGGTCAAACTGCTGGAACATGTTACTAGAGAGGGAGACTTGATCTCATTTGACCAGCTAAAGACCAGGCACAATCTGCCTAACTCCTTTTTCTTTAGATACCTACAGCTGCGCCATGCTTTTCAGGCTCAGTTCGGGAGCCGTAGGGTGGAGTCTCTTCCCTCGGCGCTGGAGAATTTATTAACTACGGAGGATTTATCTAAAACCCTGTCCACAGTGTATAAGGCCATGTTTACCAAAACCCCTATTGGGGTGTCTAGGTGTAGGGAAAGATGGGAGAGTGAGATTCCCGACATTCAAGGGGAGGACTGGGACGACATGTGGGACCATCCCTTCAAACATCTGGTCTCGGCTCGGGATCGTCTAATCCAATTTAAATTTTTACATCGCATTTATTATACCCCAGCCAGGTTATCACGTATTTACCCCGCCAGTACTGGTCAGTGTTGGCGGTGCAATTATACCCCAGCGGGCTCGGAGCATATATTCTGGACATGTCCTCAAGTTCAGAACTTTTGGGCAGGGGTGGTTGAGTGTCTGTCGGGAGTACTGAGTGTCCCAGTTCCTCTAACTGCTAGGGTCTGCCTCATCGGGTTGGTTGAGGAGGTAGTTCCCTCCTTGGCACATCGTACCCTTTTGAATATTGGGTTGTTTTATGGCAGGAAGGCTATTCTACTGAAATGGAAAAACTCCAATGCCCCTACGTTATCTTTTTGGAAAGGACTGATTAACTCTGTAATACACATGTACAAGGCCACCTATAGGTCGAGGGGTTGTGATAAGAAATTCAGGAGGGTTTGACAGGCATGGTTGGACTCATCAGACACTGTGGGTTAGAGCTGTGGTTTGACTCTTTGAGGGCTCCGCCACTGCCTTGGAGTCTACGCTAATTAATGATGCTATACAACGATTTATATACCTGATCTGAGTATTTGAATATGACCTGTTTCTGAATCTATTGAACTAGGGAGGCCTGTGGGCACTATACTTTATGGATCTCACAAGGTGTTTCTATGTTGGACTGCTATGGGAGGGTGGTTGGTCAAGGTTGGGGTTGGAGTCAGGGGTGGGGGGTAGGGGGAGGGTATGCGTCAGTCAATTGTAATTGTTGTTGTTGGGTGTGTCGGCCCTGCGTGGCCTGTGTCTAGGTGGGCATGTTGCCTATCTGGTGTGTATGGCTGTTTTTTTGTGCTTAAAAATCAATAAAAAGAATTTTCAAAAAAAAAAAAGTAGGTGAGGTACACATGCACTGATATTGGGGTTGTGGTTCATTTACATGCACAATGCATCTGTTTTGGGCAAATCTGAGACAACCCCAACATTGGCATTGGCATTTATAGACAACATTCTGCTCTTCCTCTCCTACCCACACAGTGTACCATCCATTACCTGTTGAGTGATTTCACTCACTACAAAGTTCTATCCAACTTACAAATGTCTCTAAATATTTTGCCCTAAATGTATCCCTTCCGACAACTGAAGTGAATAATGTAAATCCTGATTCCCCTTTAAATGGCAAACACACTATTTCACACCTTGGAGATACAGTTTCCAACTTGACCCCTGAGTTCAAGGCGTAGAAGTCAGAAAGACAAGTCCTGGGAAAAAAAGTGTCGGAACTCACCAAATATTTATCCACCTCAAAAATAAATGTATCCCCATCCCCGCCCAGAATTATCAGGATCCCTTTACACAATGTATCTCCATCCCTGCCCAGCATCATCCATCTCTCTCCACAAAGTATCCCCATCCCCACCCAGAATCATCCATCCCTCTCCACAATGTATCCTCACCGCCATCCAAAATGATCTGCATCCCTCTCCACAAATGTATCCCCATCCCCACCCAGCATCATCCAACCCTCCCACAATGTATCCCCACCCCTACCCAGCACCATCCATTCCTCTCCATAATGTATCCCCATCCCCGCCCAACAGCATCCATCACTTTCCCAATGTATTCCTATCCCCACCCAGCATCATCAATCCATCTCCACAGAGGGGGAGACTGGTCAGCACTGGGGGGGAGACTGGTCAGCACTGGGGGAAGAGACTGGTCAGCACTGGGGGGAACTGGATAGCACTGGGGGGAACTGGGTAGCACTGGGGGGGGACTGGGTAGCGCTGGGGGGGGGACTGGGTAGCGCTGGGGGGGGACTGGGTAGCGCTGGGGGGGACTGGGTAGCGCTGGGGGGGACTGGGTAGCACTGGGGGGGAACTGGGTAGCACTGGGGGGAACTGGGTAGCACTGGGGGGAACTGGGTAGCACTGGGGGGGAACTGGGTAGAACTGGGGGGGGAACTGGGTAGCACTGGGGGGGGACTGGGTAGCACTGGGGGGAACTGGGTAGCACTGGGGGGAACTGGATAGCACTGGGGGGGACTGGATAGCACTGGGGGGGACTGGATAGCACTGGGGGGGACTGGATAGCACTGGGGGGGACTGGATAGCACTGGGGGGGAACTGGATAGCACTGGGGGGAACTGGATAGCACTGGGGGGAACTGGATAGCACTGGGGGGGAACTGGATAGCACTGGGGGGGAACTGGATAGCACTGGGGGGGAACTGGATAGCACTGGGGGGGGGAACTGGATAGCACTGGGGGGGAACTTGATAGCAGTGGGGGGACTGGATAGCACTGGGGGGGAACTGGATAGCACTGGGGGGGACTAAAAAGCACTGAGGGGAGACTAAAAAGCACCACTGAGGGGAGACTAAAAAGCACCGAGGGGAGACTAAAAAGCACCGAGGGGAGACTAAAAAGCACCGAGGGGAGACTAAAAAGCACCGAGGGGAGACTAAAAAGCACTGGGGGAAGAGACTGGAAAGCACTGGGGGAAGAGACTGGAAAGCACTGGGGGAAGAGACTGGAAAGCACTGGAGGAAGAGACTGGAAAGCACTGGGGGGGAACTGGATAGCACTGGGGGGGAACTGGGTAGCACTAGGGGGGAACTGGATAGCACTGGGGGGGGGGGACTGGATAGCACTGGGGGGGAACTGGATAGCACTGGGGGGGGAACTGGATAGCACTGGGGGGGAACTGGATAGCACTGGGGGGGACTGGATAGCACTGGGGGGGGCAACTGGATAGCACTGGGGGGGCAACTGGATAGCACTGGGGGGGGGACTAAAAAGCACTGAGGAGAGACTAAAAAGCACCGAGGAGAGACTAAAAAGCACTGGGGAGAGACTAAAAAGCACCGAGGGGAGACTAAAAAACACTGAGGGGAGACTGGAAAGCACTAAGGGGAGACTGGAAAGCACTGAGGGGAGACTGGAAAGCACAAAGCACTGGGAGGAGACTGAAAAGCACTGGGAGGGCAGTGGAGGGCAGCAAAATAAGCTGTATGGAAGGAGTGGCGGGGGCAGCAGCATATAGAGGAATTGATATTTGCACATTACTCTTACAGCCTCTGAATGCCTGCAAGAGGGAGAGGAGGAGAAGTGTGAAATAAGTAGCTGCAGGAGGAATATGCAAAGATCAATTCCTATATATGCCACTGCCCCACCACCACTCCTATCCAGGCACACGGGTAGGCGGCACGGATGGGCACTCATTTTTCCCCGGTCCGGCAGGCAGCATCAGGCGATGAGCTTGGGATCCAGTACAACACCTTCCCCCTTCACGGTCATAGGGCAGCTGGGTAGTTCCCCCCCCCACCATGACTGCTGAATCAAATAGGCGACCGGTTGATGGTGCGGGCTGAAAGAGCAGCCCAGCTACTACAACTGATTTCCCCACATGGATAGCACTGGGGGGGAACTGGATAGCACTGGGGGGAACTGGGTAGCACTGGGGGGGGACTGGGTAGCACTGGGGGGGACTGGGTAGCACTGGGGGGGGGACTGGGTAGCACTGGGGGGGAACTGGGTAGCACTGGGGGGGAACTGGGTAGCACTGGGGGGGGGGAACTGGGTAGCACTGGGGGGGAACTGGGTAGCACTGGGGGGGAACTGGATAGCAGTGGGGGGACTGGATAGCACTGGGGGGGAACGGGATAGCACTGGGGGGAACTGGATAGCACTGGGGGGGGAACTGGATAGCACTGTGGGGGGAAACTGGATAGCAGTGGGGGGACTGGATAGCACTGGGGGGAACTGAATAGCACTGGGGGGAACTGAATAGCACTGGGGGGGGACTAAAAAGCACTGAGGAGAGACTAAAAAGAACTGAGGAGAGACTAAAAAGCACCGAGGGGAGACTAAAAAGCACCGAGGGGAGACTAAAAAGCACCGAGGGGAGACTAAAAAGCACTGAGGGGAGACTGGAAAGCACTGGGGGAAGAGACTGGTCAGCACTGGGGGGGGGAACTGGATAGCACTGGGGGGGAACTGGATAGCACTTCACGGTCATAGGGCAGCTGGGTAGTTTCCCCCCCCCCACCATGACTGCTGAATCAAATAGGCGACCGGTTGATGGTGCGGGCTGAAAGAGCAGCCCAGCTACTACAACTGATTTCCCCACATGGACATGCAGCCCCAGCCTGACAACCCCTGCAATGTGTGGCACCCCACTGATTGTATCCCTCCTGCAGGATGTGGCTGGTAATGGCATTCCTGCTGTGGAAAAAGTACAGGAACGTTGGTCCCATGCGTTCCTGCAGGACTAGAGCCCTGCTTAAACTACTTACCCCATACTCTGCAATCTTCAAAGAGACCTCCAAACGTGACACAAAGGTCTTTTCTCTTGGTTTGAAATGGCACCCATAATAAAAATGAATATACTCCCCCCATATTGGGCATCACTAAGTGGTGGCCCGCGGTCCACATCTGGCCGGAGCTATTGCTCTATCTGGACTGTGGTGATCATGCCATTTAGCTGCCACTTTTGTCCCCAGCCTCTGCCACTGTCATTAGCAGAGGCGAGGGCAGGAGGTGGGACAATTCTGGACTGGCATTAGGAGGTGGTCCTAGCAGCCAATCACCAGCTTTGTGCTTTGTGTGTGGGGGGTCAGAGTGTTGTGAGAGGGGAGGTGGTACCATTGACTCTTAAACGCACTGAAATACAAGGTGCGGTTTCCCGCACATGGAAATTGCATGGTACAAACACACCCATGCAGCTTCAATGTGGCTGCATTTTTAAAAAGGTACCATGACCTTTTCCCAGCAGAAAACACAGGCACAGCAGCTCATTCAAATGAATGAGTTGTCGTGTCTGCACACCGGGGCTGTGATGTAAAGAATTTGAGTCACCGCAAAAAAATGCAATTCAGGCCTCTGCTGGAAGGACATTTTACTAATCAGACCTCCATGAATTTTAATACCCCTGCTCTATATAATGCCTCTCAAAGTACCTACGATTTTCTTTGACATATTGCAGAGTCTGCCTTCTCTTTATTTGGGGTTGCAAACACCCCAGACTTAGTTATGTGTTACTTACAAATGAGTAAATAATTCCCTGTGCTACCTGGTAGTAATAATAACTTGAAATAAATGTGTGATTAAATAAATGGAAATTGCTGCAAAATCAAAAGTGTTCACAATACACGTAATATCAAATAAATAAATGAAGTGATCTTGCTCTGTGTATGATCTCATGATGGAAATAGCATACAGTCAATCAATCATCAGTGTACCAAAACAAACGATACAATATATTGTCCAAGTATCAGTGAATGAAATGGATAAAGTACTTGTTAGTTGAACTTCCACTAAACATCTCAGTGCTCAAACTCCTCTCACCTCAATAATGTGAATAAAAAGCTTTATGGACAAATATATGGTGTGGGAAATTAGCATGTGGGGGGTCACCTTTTCTGAATGACAGTCCGCAAATGGGCACTTTCTTTAAAATCTGGTGTATGCCAGGTTTATTTACAGGAATATAGAAATAGATAACTTTGGTGCTGTCTGATGGACAGGGGAGAGGGGGCTGAACTGCAGCAGCACCTGTGGATCGGATCCCAACAGAAAAAAGTGATAATAATGTGAAGTATGGTAGCTGCGCTGTGTGGGAGGGAAGGGGAAGTGAAAAGAAAATGTGAAGTAAAGGGATCGTGGGTGAAGTGAGATAGAAAAAAAAAAGGTATGTGATGATACTATAATGAACAATTCAGATGAAAGTGAACAAACACCTATAATCCTGAAAAGATTTAACAGTGGAAATACATAGTAAAATATGGCTACTACATATACAAACACCAAAACAAAAGTGCAAACACAATAAAAAAATCACACATGTGATAAAGTCATGTCCATAAATAAGGATCAGATCTAACAGTCCAGTAACTCCTCTACAGAACAGTGTCCAGATGAAACACCTCCACCAAAAATGCAACGTGCACAAATGAAATCATCAGTGATGACACCTCTGAGTGTGCTAGCAGCTCACCTCACGGCTGTTTGTCCAAACAGCTAACAGAGATACTGATCGCAGCTGGATGTCTGGGCTGATAAAACATCTCCTGACTCACAAGACAGCTCTCAGCGGCCAATGTGTGTCATGGAAAAGAGAAGATATATGCAATGCATATAGCGTGACACTACTTCAAACAGGTAAAGATTGGAGAAAATGCACTTGCATGAATGAAAGGACAGCGGGCATAAATCCATGAGTGCCAAACTTGTATCCCCCTCAGAGTGTCAGCTATACAGGTGAGAGTGTGATCTGATTCCTCATACGTCCAAATGGCAAGGCTCAATGTATCATAGGAGCATTAGGAAGAGAAAAAAAGGAGACCATAGCGTGACTCCATATAATGGATAAATTTAATAAAAAACAGATAAAAAAAAAACTCACATTTAGGTAGTAAAGTAGAATAAAACATCCACGAGCGCCGAACTCGTATTAAAACTTCAGACTGTCTGTACCCGGAGCTCCAATCCCCATGTATTGTCACATCACGTGACTTCATCAGGGGGATCATGTGATGTGACGATACGTAGGGATTGGAGGACAGCTAGATCTGATCCTTATTTATGGACAGGACTTTATCACATGTGTGATTTTGATAGTTGTTGCACTTGTTTCCACTTATTTTATGCTAGTTTTGGTGTTTGTATATGAAGTAGCCATTTCACTATGTATTTTCACTGTTAAATCTTTACAAGATTATAGGTGTTTGTTCACTTTCATCTGTATTGTTCACTGTAGTATCATCAGATAGATACTTTTTTTTTTCCCTCTCACTGTTTAGTTGACCCACGATCCCTTTACTTTGCATTCCCTTTTCACTTCTCCTTCCCATTCCCTCCCCCGCAGCTACCATACCTTACATTATTTATTTACAGGAAGTTTGCAGATAAAAACAGTAAATTAAATCCTTGCTAAACTAAACAAAAAGTCTCCTCTCTATACAGTGTAGGGCTGGTCCCTGCCACCCACAAAACATGCAGTAGAGCAAATTTTTTTGAATCCACTCTTAATAGAGCTCCTTTCACGTAGGTTCCCTCCCGAGTCTCCAAACCAGAGCACTGCTTTGCTCTCTTCCTGGCCTTTTAAATTCCACCTGAGTGTGGACTCAAGTGGACCAGATCATCAGGACCGGAACCCAGCCTGCCACAGAGGCTGGAAAAACCCAGTCTGGATTCTGGTTCATTCCCTTACAATAGAGTGAATGTGAGGTAAAATGTACCTATTATTTTGTACCTCACCTTGCATACCGTCACATATCTTCCCCCTCTGCTCAAGCCCTTGTGGCTGAGCACTTGACCCAACCATACAGTGCACGTGGGAGAGGGCATCTGCATAATTTTTGAACTTTCCCCGCCTGTGCTCCACCGTAAACTTAAAAAGGGATGTGAAGCCAGGAACTACCTCGTCACGCAGCCATTTTTCTCCCAGCTGTCACACATCCACTTTAGGGGAGCATGGTCGGTGACCAGCTTAAATGACCTCCCCTGTAGGTAATACCTCAGGGAGTCTAAGGTCCACCTAATGGTTAGACACTCCTTTTCTTCTTTTTTTTTCTTTTTAAACCACGTCAGACTTAACCATAGCAAGAGACTTGCTCATGATTTCATGTAATCATATATATTGTCTCTACTCCAGTTTTGCATCATTTGTGGTTGTATACGATTGTATGTATTTATCTTTTACTTCATGTATTCTTTTTCCTTTCTTTCCCTTTCCTTCTTTTTTCCTTTGTTTTCTTTCCCTCCCCCCTTCCCCCCATTATTTCTTTCCCCCTTTCCCTCCCCCCCTCCCTCCCCAATCCCCTGATGGTTTGTTCTTAACTTCCTATTCCTCTAATAGTTTCCCCAAATATTTCTCAGATGCCTTAAAGTCTTTCCACTGTCTCCATTTTATGTTATATTTGTTAAGTTGGCCCACATCGCTACTGCAAAGGTATTCCATGATGCTATAGTTTTCAACTCTTTCAAACCATTCTTTTATATCTGGTTTATTTTTATTTAGCCAATTTTTTGGTATTCACCCTTTTGCGGCATTTATTAATGGTGGGATTAATGTTTTCCTGTATCTTATATTTGAATCTTTGGAAACACACAGGCTTGTATGGTGTTAGCTATCTTTTTTCCAGTGATTACTTCCACCAATTCCCGGATTTCCTGCCAATAATCCTTTATCTTTGGACAATCCCACCATATATGTGTAGTTGTTCCAATTTGTCCACATTCTCTCCAACACAGTGGGGATTTATCTTTATTAAATGTATTGATCATTTTGGGTGTCCTATGCCATCTTGAGATACCTGTATAGTTCATTTCAATTGTGTTCATGCCAGTTGCGGTGTTATGTACGGATGCTATTATTCTTTCAACTTGTTGGTCTTCAAATTTCTTGTTTGTTTCTGTTTCCCATTTTGCTATAAAGTAAGGTTTTCCTTGTAGCCCTGATTCTGTCAGGATTTGATATACTCTTGATATAACGTGCTTTACTGGGGGTTGCGTGGAGCACAGTTTTTCTAGTGAAGTTAATTTATTTGTGTCTCTTAATGGTGTGGGTATTGAATTTATCAGATGTTTTAGTTGTAGATATTCCCAGTAGTTGATATCCCATCTATTTTTTTTTTCTTTTATCTCCAAAAGTGTTTGCATCTTGCCCTGTTCTGTAACATCCTTTATTTGTGCAGCCCCCATTTTATTTCCCAGCCATGTCTCTTTCCCCGGTATAAAAAAATGAGTTTCGGTGAGCGATATTAAAGGTGAATTGTAAATCCAGGGGCCAGATTCAGGTAGATCCACGCAATATTTGCGTGGGCAAAGGGCAACGATTTTTGCTCTGCGCCCACGCAAATATTTCGATATGCCCGCGATTCACGGAGCAGTAGCTCCGTAAATTGCGCGGGCGCTATGCTAAATAGCCAGGCGTAAGGGCGCCTAATGTAAATGATCCCGCCGGGGGCAGGAATCATTTAAATTAGGCGCGCTCCCGCGCCGAGCGAACAGCGCATGCTCCGTCGGGAAACTTTCCCGACGTGCATTGCGGCAAATGACGTCGCAAGGACGTCATTTGCTTCTGAGGCCCCATACTCACGAGCAAACATGTCTGCTGAAACTGGCCCGCAGGCCAGTTTCAGCAGACATGTTTGCTCGTGTGTGGGCGCGAGCGGGCTGAATTCCAGCAAACATTTGCCCGCCGGGCCTTTTCCCAGCGGGCAAATATTCCTGGACTTGTTTTAAAACAGCCCGCTGGAATTCAGCCCGCTCGGACATGTACGGTCGTCAGTACAGACCTACCGTACATGTCCAGGCGCCCGCCGTCCCTCGCATGCGTCGAATGACTTCGACGCATGCGTGGAAGCATTTTAAAGGCGAGCCGCCCACGTCGCCGCGTCATTGTCGCGGCGACACCGCGTCATCGACGCGGCGACACCGCGGACACGCCCCGCGTATTGTTTACGCGCGGACTTCTGTACGATGGTGTGTACAACCATCGTACAGAAGCCCTCTGGCAGACATGTATGGTGGAAACGGTCCGACGGACCGCTTTCACCATACATGTTTGTCCGTGTGTACCCGGCCTAAGTGAACGTGAATGGCGTCCAGCGCCATTCACGATTCACTTACGTAAACGACGTGAAATTTAAATTTCACGAGCGGGAAGGGCGGCTATACTTTAGCATTGGCTGCCCCTGCTACAGCAGGAGCAACCTTGCGCTAAAGTCGCCGTACGGAAACTCCGTACCTTGCGTGCGCAGGGCCCGCGCAACTTTTGTGAATCGGTGGTAGTATGCAATTTGCATACTATACGCCGATCACAATGGCAGTGCCCCCTAGCGGACAACGCAAGAATGCAGCCTGAGATATGAAGGCATAAGGAGGCTTATGCCTGTCATATCCTAGGCTGCAGTCCGCGTAGCGATGTTCCTGAATCAGGGGCATTCGCTACGCGGGAGCAAAACAGCTATTGCGCCGCGCAACCTATGGTTGCGCGGGCGCAATAGCTTCTTGAATCTGGCCCCATGTATTCTGTTTGTGTATCAAATCCCAAACTTTAAAAACATTCTTAGTTAGTCCATGGGTGTCTACATCCAACACTCTATACTTTTGTGGTATCCATACATTTTTGTGAAGTGCTGTTTTACTTCTGATATTTTCCATTTGAATCCATTTTTTTTTAATCTCTTTGTGCTTATTTCCCCATTCTACCATTTGTGCAATGATTGTGGCCTTATAGTATCTCTTTATATCCGGTGCTGCTAATCCTCCGTGTTTTTTTTCTCTTGTTAGTGTTCCAAAATTTACTCTTGGTTTTTTGTTTCCCCATATATATTTTATCAGCATTGTTTTGATAGTTTTGAAGAAACTCTGGGGGATAACTATGGGTAGCATCTGGAATTGATATGTTATTTTTGGGAGGGTGATCATCTTAAAAGCATTTATCCTTCCCAGCCATTAAAAGGGCTCTTGTTGTGTTCTTTTTTAAGTCTGTTTTTATCTTGTTTAACAACGGGGATACAATTGGCAAGATACAGACCATCTACTGTAGATGTCAACTTAACCCCCAGATAAGTTAACTCTCCTCTCACCCACGTGTATGGGTATTGTTTTTTTCTCCACTCATATATTTAAAATTTCTGTTTTTATGGGATTTATTTTAAAATTCGAAAGTTCTCTGTATCTTTTTATTTCCTTAGCTATGTTCGGCAAGGTCGCACCTGGATTAGTTATATACATTAAAATATCATTGGCATATGCCGCTATCTTGTGTTCTTCTTCGCCTATTCTCACCCCCTCTATTTTGGGATTATTTCGGAGAGTTGACAAAAAAGGTTCCAGCGTTAATATGTATAGAAATGGCGAGAGTGGGCACCCTTGTCTGGTCCCATACATTTCAAAAGGAGATGACAATTTACCATTAACCTTGACCATTGCCGTCGGTCTACTGTACAGGTTTTGTATCCAGTGTCTAATTTTAGGTCCCATCCCCAGATGTTGGAGCGTTTCCATCATAAATCCCCAGTCTACCTTGTCGAATGCTTTCTCGGCATCTATTGACAGGAGTAGAACTGGGGATTTTACACTCTTGTTTTCCTGCAATAGTAATATAGTTTTTTTTAAACTATTATCTCTGCCTCCTCTTCCGGGTATAAACCCGGTCTGGTCTGCGTCTACCCAATCGGGCATTAGATCCTTTAGTCGGGTGGCTAGAATTTTTGCATATGATTTTGTGTCAGTATTAAGTAATGCTATAGGCCTGTAGCTAGAACATAATGTTTTATCTTTCCCAGGTTTTGGTATTATAGTGATGTATGCCAATAAAGATTCATGTCGCATTCCCTCTTCTTCTCCTATTTGGTTAAAGTAATCACGTAGTTTCGGAATCAGTTGGTTCTGAAATGTTTTATAAAATATTTGATGGTGAACCCATCTGGTCCGGGGCTTTTCCCAGTGGGTGTTTCTTTTAATGCTCTTATAATTTCTTCCTGTGAAATCCCTGCTTCCAAGGCTGTCAAACGTTCTAATTGTATTTTTGGCAGTTTGGCATTCTTTAAGTATTCTTGTATTTTTCTTTCAACTTCTTTCTCCTTATGTATATCATCATTTCTGATTGTGTATCATGTACTATAGTATGTTTGAAATGATGTTGCAATGTCAGCTGTTTTATTCACCATTTCGCCTCTTCCGTTCTTTATCTTCTCGATATAGTTTAGTGACTTATTGCATTTTAGCATTTTTGCAAGGTATTTTCCAGGCTTGTTTCCTCCTTTGTATCTATCCTTTCGGATTCTATTGAACTCTCTTTGTGTTTCATGTTCCATTAGATCTTTAAATGATTCCCTTTAAGTATTAGGGCTCGTTGGGTCTCCTTATCAGCGTTTCTCTTATGTCTTTGTTCCAAATCATATATTTATTTAAAAAAATGTGTACATGTTAGTTTTTCTTTCTTTCTTTTTTCTGGCTTCGATGGCTATCAATTGGCCCCTTATAACGGCCTTGTGAGCTTCCCAAATAATTGCTTTGCTCAGATCTGGTGTATCATTAGTCTGGAAATGCTGGTCAATTTATGTTTCTATTATCTTCTCTACTTTTTGGTCTTCAAGTATATCTTTGTTTATTCTCCAAGCTCCTCTCCCCATCATTTCCTTTTTTACTTTTAGCTTAATTGTCACTGGCGCATGGTCTGATATTGTGGCTATTTCTATAGTTGTTTCCATTACTACCTCCAGTGTGCTATGTTCAATCAGTATGTAGTCCAATCTGGAGTACATTCTGTGTATCGTTGAGTGGTATGTAAAGTCTTTTATACTAGAATGTTGAATCCTTCAGACGTCTACTAATTGATGGTCGAATAATTTTCCTTTTACTCTTCTTAATGCTTTTTTTTTCTTTATCTAAAGCTCCAGAAGTAGAGTCTAATTTACTGTCCATAGTAAAGTTTAAATCTCCAGCCAATATTAAATAGCCTTTTTTAAATTCACCTAGTTCCTTTAAGATCTTTAGCAAATATTCTTTAGGATGCTTATTGGGACAATATACATTTGCCAAGGTGTACTCTATACCAGATATAGTTCCTCTCAGGAACAAAAATCTGCCTTCAGGATCGACTTTCCTGTCTTCTATCTTGAAGTCAACGTTCTTACCAAAGCCAATTGCAACCCCTTTTGCCCTCTTTGTGGGTGAATCTCCATAGTACCATATAGGGATCTTCTTAGAATATAATTTGCATAGGCGTGCCCACGGGGTGTGCCGGGTGTGCCCAGGCACACCCTAATCCATACCTCCCAATCAGGGATGAGTCCCGGAATGGCTGTGGCGTGTGCGGGTTGTCATTATTGTATGGCAGCCGCATCGCTCCCTTCTGCCTCTGACACACACAGTGCACGGTGAGCTTTAGCTACCCATTGGCTGAGTAGGCAGGAGGGGGCGGTGCAGCTGCTTCCACGGCCAATGGGTGCACAAAGGGCTGTCCTTCCCTTCAAATTCGTTCTCTCAGCGCGCCTTATTCAAGTTCCTCACAGGAGAGGCTGGGAGGGGGAGGAGTGGAGCCATGCAGCCTGCAGTGGAGGACGAGTTCAGCCTAGCCTAAGGTAAGCTAGCTGAACAACAGGCCACCGACAGGACTGTCTGCATATCTTAGTGGGGAGGGGGAGAGGAGGATGGGCTATGTGTAGCAGGCTCCTGTCTCATGCTGTTACACAAGATCGTTTTTATGTGTGGCTGTGAACTGCTCTGCTTCTAAAGGGAGAATGTTTTGTGAGATCTCCCCCAATCTCTATTACACCTCCCTGTCCTACTCCCTACCCATTATCTGCTCACCAGGCACAGCCTCCTCTCCTGTATGACCACCTCATGTGTCAGGCTGTGGCACTACAAATCCCAGCATGGCAGGAGCAATATCACAGATCAGGCTGGTTTTGTAGATGAAAAGTTCTGGTGTTGTATAGTGTGTTTTATGAAATGTATGATAATTATATATTTTATTATTATGCTTGATGGTCTTAAGGTGTTTATTCATATATATTTTTGTAAGTAGTGAGCAAATTTGGTGTGGAAGTGCATTGGAGTCTTTTTATTTGTTTATAATGGAAAGAGTAGTGGAGTGTTGCGGGAGGTGGATGGACAGAGAGATGGAAAGAATGAGGAGTGAGTTAGGATCCTTTCACACGATCAGGTCTGTCTGTCAGTTTTTCAGGCGGACCTGATCGGACGCTCCATTCATCTCTATGGAGTGACGGATGTTAGCGGTGACATGTCCGCTGACATCCAAATCCGTTAATCCAGGTGGATGGAAACCCTATTTTCCATCCCTCTGGCAGATGGGATGAAAACGGACAGGCGGATCTGTTTTTATCCCATCCCCCATAGAGGAGAGCGGAGCTCTAAAAGGTCCATCTCTCCACAGTGAGCAGAGACGGACCTGTCATCTGTCGGCTCAGCGGGGCTCAACGAAGCGATCCCTGCTGAGCAAGCAAAGTCCATGAAAACCGACGTGTGTGTGAAAGAGCCCTAAAGAATGGAGGTATAGATTGGGTGACAGGGAGTCAGATGATGGGACAGAGCAAGGCATGGAGGGATGTGAGCGAGACACAGAAATGGAATGATGAAGCAAAGGATGGAGGGATGGAAAGAAAGAAAGAGGGAGAGACAGAATACTAGAGGGATGAAAGTGATGGAGGATAGAAAAGGTGGAGGGATATAGGGCACAAGGATTGTTGGATGGACAGTATGATGGAGGGAGGAATGGAGTAACAGATAAAAGGATGGAGTTATGGATAGATGAAAGAAAGGAGGGATAGAGTAACAGAGGGATCGAAGTGATGGAGGGTGAAGAGGCTGGCGGCACCTGCAACAGAGGGAGGGATGGAGACAGGAGGTCTTTAGAATTGGGGACATACATTCTTGTGATCCTGGTGGCTACCTGGGATTCCCCTCACTTTCTCTGGTGGCTATTAAACAGAAATTAGGGGGAAATCTCTCCAGTGGTGACAATCTGATGGGTTACAATAACTCATCCTTACTATATCAAAAATAACATAAGAAATATGTTTTTTTTTCTTTTTACCTTAATATATGTCTTAAACCACTGTACTAACTGCATATGTACTTGTCTGTAGCTTAAGTACTGAAATTTGCACGGAAAACAAATTCTGTAACTTTTAGAAAATGCCAGTAAAAACGTGGCTGTGCCAGCAAATATTGAATTTCGCGTCAGTGAATTTCAGTCTGGTAGGTTGGCAACACTGATCATGGGAAATGTAGTCCCGGAGGATTGGTGGCCCCAGGTGTGTCCACGGAGAGCAGGCTTCAGCCCCCAGCATGCATGAACTCTGCTGGGGGGCCCTGTAACCAAGAGAAAGCAGAGGAAATGACTGATAATAGAAGAGTAAAAGAAAGGACTGTGCTGGGGGAAGCCAGAGAGGGAGCCACGCTATACCCCTGTACCCGCACCACCAGAGAGGGAGCCACGCTATACCCCTGTACCCGCACCACCAGAGAGGGAGTCACACTATACCCCTGTACCAGCACCATCAGAGAGGGAGCCAGGCTATACCCCTGTACCCGCACCACCAGAGAGGGAGCCACGCTATACCCCTTACCTATTTGCAGCGCAGACCCTTTTTTTTAAAATGGGTTGCATTTGGTGAGCGGTAGTGCAGGCCTGTGGGGGCCCCAGTGCATTACTTTGCCCAGGGGCCCACAATGCTATTAAGATGGCCCTGGGTGCAGGATGAAGCAGCTCCCATGCGGAGAAAAACCTGAACAAGAGCTGAATGCAATGAGTGAAAGTCCTGCAGTGATCAGAGGTGAGTGATCTGCTACTGACTTCACTGCAATGTCGCTCTCCTCCTTCACTGAGCTCTCTCCACTCCCATCATATATATGGGCTTGGATAGGAAAGCCTTCCTAAAGTAATGTACACTTTAATTAGATATCACTTATTTTTTCTCATATACACATTAGATTGCTCACTTGCACTGTATATATTTTCTTTCTATATCCCTTTTTTTTTCTCCTCACATATATATAGGCTTGGATGGGAAAGCCTTCCCAAAGTAATATACACTTAATTAGATATCACTTTTTGGGGGTTCCCCCTTTTTTTTTTTCCTTCTCTTTCTCTCTTCCTCTTTGATGGAGGGGGAAGACGAGGGAGACAAGGCTCCTCTCCCCAGTATTTCTCTCTCCCTCGTCTTCTTCTTCCTATATCTTTGGCCCTGTCTTGTCCCTCTTTCTCTTATCCCTATCCTCATTTAATCTATTATTGTCTGTTACTTTGTCTATTTTAGACAGAGAAGTCAGGGGACATAGGATTAGGGATAATGTACATAGGGTAAGGGGATATTCCACTATAAGAATAACAATTACTATAAATATTAGTAAAATTTTATGAAGGGGTTATATTGAGACCGTTTATGTTTGTTTGGACTATCAGTGTTTTTAAATAATTTGTATCTATTTATTTTTTTGTATTGTAATGTATGTATTGTTGAAAAAAGATTAATAAAGAGAAATTTAAAAGCTGCACAGGGTGGGCCAACTCAGTATTAAACCCTATGGACTAAGACTGGGATGCCATTAAAGTTTGTGTGCGTGTAAAGGCAGGTGTCCCAATACTTTTGTCTGTTTGAGCTTTGGGGTGCACACCCTAATGCAATAGGCTGCGCACGCCTATGATAATTTGATATTGCCCTCTAATGCCAGATGGGTTTCTTGTAAAAAATATTATTTCAGCGCCCTTTCTTTCTAATTCCTGCATCACCATATGTCGTTTCTGTGGAGAGTTTAGCCCTCTAACATTGTATGTTATAAATTTAATTGAATCCATTTTTCTTTTTTATTTTCATATTTTCTTCCCCTCTTCCGTTTGTACAGGGATGAAGAGACCCCAGGCCCCATTTTGCACCGGGGGTCTCTCCCGCCCCATAACTCCGGGGACAGCAGATCAGCCATAAAATTCTCTGTTTTTCTGTTTTCTCCTCCTTTGAACAGACCATTTTTCTTATTCCCCATTATTCCCCCATAACCACCCCCCTCCCCCTCCCCCTTGCGTTCTTCAGATGGTCTAGACACATGGTCTTTTGGCAGGTTCCTATGACCTTTCCTGGCCTACCTGCTGATTGCGCCAAGGTGGCGTACTGTCTGGCACTCATGCCTACCTCCTTTGGGTGTAAGGAGATGGTTTGGGAGCTCCAGGTCCGCAACCCCTCCCACACGTTTCTATTTTGTTCTCCCTGCCTCGTGCCCCCCGCTGCTCCTTAAAAAAAAAAAAAAACATTTTTCTCTCCCCTCCTTATGTCTTCCTCCTTGAGACCAAGTGCCATGATTTCTCTTCCTGCGTTTCCTCTTCTCGACTCATGTTGCTTCCCCTTAAAGCCTCTGGGATTTCCAATTTTTTCGCAAAATTCCTGTACTTCTTCGAACCTGAGCTTTACTGTATGTCCGTTTTTCTTACAAATCAAACACGCAGGGAACCCCCAGTTATATTGGATCTTGTGTTCTTGTAGGGTTTTCAGCAGAGGTTTTAGCCTACATCTTCTTCTTAAAGTGTCTTGTGATAAATCCGGGAAGATTTGTAATGGTTTTTCTTCATGTTTTAGTGGGGGCTACCCCTTCATATTTCTCCATATTTGATTTTTTTCCTCTAATTTCTCAAACCTTACTATTATGTCCCGTGGACTTTCTACGGGAATTCCCATACGTCTCCTTATCCTAAAGATATCTTCAATCCGTACGCTATTTGTTTCTTGGCTTCCCAATAGTGGGTTGAATATTTTTCCCATAATTTCTTTCAAATCTTCTTTCAGGGGGTTTTTAGGGAGGCCTCTTATTCTCAAGTTCCTTCTCTTGTTCGTATTTTCCTGTTCTTCCATCTTGTAGGCTTGTTCTCGCTGTTCAGATTTTAAGGATCTTATTTTTCCCTTTAACTCTTATTGTAATTGTATGAGTTTCTACATTTTCTACTCTGATGAGTAAGTGTCCCACATCGTTATGGATTATGGCTATTTCTTTTTTCAGTGAGGATTCTAGACTTTTCAGCGACTTCTCCAGAGCTGCAAACATACTTTCCATGTCATATTTTGTTAGAAGTTTATCATTTCTATGCTGTTCCTCCTTTCCCTCTCTTCCTATCTCCCCCTCTATTTCAACCTCTATTTCTTCATGGGAGTCTGTATGTGTACTAATTTCTAAGACTGTTTTATTTTGGGCCTTTTTCTCTCTTTTCTCGTTTACTTCAGTTTGCCACCCCTTAATGTTCTGCTTACCTATGACTTGGCTATTTCCACTTGCTCCCACTGTAACATATTTGGTCATAGGCCCAGGGCTTAAACTTGAACTTCCCGTCATACTGCCTATCATCTCAAACCGCAAAAAAAAGGGGGGGTCAAAAACAAGGGAAGCAGGAGATCAAGAGAGGTATGCCCTTAGTCTTTTTTGTTACAAAGAGAAAAAAAAAACCTGTTTGCAGTCCGTTTGTGCTTTATGGGCCACGATAAGTTCTCACTACACACTGGAGTACAATATTTTCTGTGACTGGCTGTGTTATGTCCCTTTTTATATCAACCAACAGTCTCAATACAGTCTCTATACCATAGAACACTGGTCTTGATCGGACTCACTAATTATGTCATCCGCAACTAGCACCACTGAGGGTCCCCCAAAAAAGAAAGAAAAGACCTTCTGGGCTGAATTACTGGGGGAGGTACTCACCACTCTCTCCCCTTTCCTATCTCCCCTTACCTGATCTTCAAATGTACCGAAAATTGCTGTTTAGCATCTTGAATCCAATTATTTTTAGAGAACGATACCAAGAGGAATAGAGAGGAGGTGGAATCTTTAGATTTACATTTTCCTGCTGATCACCTCTTCCCGAAGAAGAGAGGGGGGGGGGGGGGAGAGAGGCTCCGACAAACAACTACAAAAAACAGCAAAAAAAAAAAGAGGGGGGGAGACCAAATGTTTCCTTTTTTTCCTTTTCCCCTTCAAATTAGATCAATTTCCCACTCATTGTTGCTGCAGATTCCCTGTTTTCCATTCGTATTTGTATGATTATATAATTATTTGGTGTTTTCAATTTCATTCAAAAAGGCAGCAAAAATAGAAAAAAAAAACAAAACAAAAAAAAGCCAAGAGAAAGTCTGCGGTAGATAAAGAGAGGGGCCGAATAATTAATTGTCCCACACACAGCCTCCTGTGCTTATAGCATTTAAAACAGCACTTGATTTTTCAGGTACCCAAAAAAAAAGTAACCATATCCATATAAGCAAAACAAAAAAACAAAAAATGCTGTTTACTTAGGGATAATAAAAGTGGGGGCTTCTCTTATCCAGTGCGGGGGGGGGGGGGGGGGGGTGGAGGCGAGGGCTTATTATAGCTATAGGTTCCCGGGTACGCTCCCCGGTCTTTCTCTCTATACACCTCTCTCTAGCTCCTCTCACCCCCTTTAGGATGTAGCTCCGCTCATACCTGTACAACTCTTCCTCCGCCCAAAAAAAAAAAAAACAGCAACTGTGCACTCTCCCCGAAGACACTACTAGTCACCTTCAGATATTAACGATATTGCATATTTTCAATTTTTAGAGATAATAAAGGGCCTCCTAAGACTCGGGGGGGGGGGGGGCTCGGGGGATAACGGTAGGGGGTACTTTAATACAACATTCTTGTCAGAATCTACAGATGCGGGTCTAACCCGCCTCTCCGTCTCTTCCACCACCTCTTACCCCCCCTTGTGTCACGACTGGGCTGCGGCTCCGAGCATCGGCTTCAGCTGTTCTCGGCTATCTCCGGTCGCTCTCGGTTGTTCTCCTAGGTCCGGAGTTCTCGGCGATCCTCGGCCACTCTCGTGGTTCCCCGCTCTCGGCTTCACTGCCTCCCAGCCGCAACACTCCACTTACTGATCTCTGCACGCGCCGGCCACGGGTCCCTCCTCCTCTGTTATCTTGCGCAATTACCAGGACATCGCCGTCAACTCCACGTGGAGACAGAGGGTCAGGCCCGTAGACAGCGGACTAAAACTTTAAAAGGTAAAGAGCGTCCGACATAAGTGGGGAGCAGGAGTTCACGGGGACAGGCAATCTATCAGCATACTTTAGGAGGCTCGGAACCCATAGCTCACGGTGTGCACCTGTCTGGCGCCATTACCAGACTCCTCCCTCGAAGCAAAAAAAAAAAGAAGACAGACACTCCTTTCTATGATGGCATAGTTCTTTTTGTGCTTGTTCAGCTTCCGGCTCAGGTATACAACTGGGTCCTCCTCACCATCCCTGTTCTGTGACAGTACAGCCCCTAGGCCCACCTTAGAGGTGTCCATCTGTATGACAAACTCATTGCTAAAGTCTGGGGTCACTAGTATCGGTAACCCACAAAGGGCCTGCTTTAAATTCTGCAATGCCTCCCCAGCTTCGGGATTCCACTTGACCATGACGACCATATACCCTTTATCAGGTCAGTCAGAGGGGTGGCCATGGTGGCAAAGTTGGGTATGAACCGTCTGCAATACCCCGTAATGCCCAGGAAGGTTCTCACTTGTTTTTTTAATGATCGGTTGGGGCCATTTTTGAATTGCCTCCACCTTATTGGTCTGTGGCCTGACCACTCTCTGGCCAATAATTTACCCAAGGTATTTGGCCTCCTCCAGGCCTATGGCACTTTTTTGGGTTGGCCGTGAGACCTGCTTCCTCAAGGGAATCTATCACCGCTTGTACACGGAGCAGGTGTGATTCCCAATCTGGGCTGTGGATGACCACATTGTTCAAATATGCAGCTGCACACAGGTGATGTGATCTCTATTGTTTATGTACAAACGCCCTAACATCACTGTGTTGTGCCACAGACAGGGAATCCATAATGGGGACATCAGGTATCACGTGTACCCGGTCTGTTGAATGTGAGGATGTGGCCAGTAAAGTCTCTTGGTCCTTCCAGGGCTTTAAGAGATTAACTTGGTACATTTGGGGTGGTTTCCTTATCCCTGGCTGGTAGACTTTGTAGTTTACCTCCCCCACCCCTTCGACAACCTCAAAGGGTCCCTGCCACGTGGCGAGGAACTTGCTTTCCATCGTGGGAACCAGTACCAACACTCTGTCCCTGGGGCTGAAAGTACGGACCCTGGCCAGAGGGTAGTCCCTCCGGTCATAACCCCTCACCCCGCAGCCTCAGTTTGTCAAAAAGCAGTACAAACTTAAACAGGAGGGGTGGGTGTTGTGTCCGCCCATGGATGACAGAGAAAAGGATTTTACGGTGAGTACAAAATCCTATTTTCTCGTTTAGTCCATGGACGGTCACAGTTCCTTAAATCTTGACATTTGGGATCCCCCCAAGCATTGTCAGAAAAAAATAACGAGGGGTGGGAACAGTAATCAAAAGAAGACCTAACTTCACCCCAAACAAGCAGAGCTCCTCAACGGAGGAGTTGCAACCTTAAACAGCTGCCTGCAAAACCGTGCGGCCGAAGAAAGCATCTTAAGATGCACTCACATCAACCTTGTAAAATGTGGAAAGACGTGAACGGACGCTTGATGTCGTAAAGCCCAGGAGGCACCAATTGTCCTGGTCAAATGTGCCGTAACAGGAAAGGGAAGTGCCCGCCCCTTAAGGGCATAGGCCTGGATGACGGTCTGTCTGATCCACCTAAAAATGGTGGCCGACGAGACCGCCAGGCCCTTCTCCTTTCGGAACGGAGCCGTAGCAGACAGGTACACCTGTAGAGCATGCACCACGTTCAAAGTATGAGTGCAGCCTCTTTGGGATGTGACGGTCAAGGACACAAGGAAGGAAGAACAATGTCCTCATTCAGGTGAAAAGCTGAACCAACCTTCGGAAGAAAGGAAGGTTATGGGCGTAGCACCGCCTTATCCTTATGAAGGGCCAAGTAAGGAGACTTGCAAGACAAGGCTGCCAACTCAGAAACATGTCTGACAGATGTAATGGCCACTAGAAAGGCCACTTTCTGAGACAGCATCAAGAGAGGAATGACTGATGTTCTCAAAAGGAGGCTCCTGAATAGCCGAGAGCACCAGATTCAAGCCCCACGGAGGAAGCGGTGGTCTAATTGGGGGGAAGCACGTTGATCCCCCTGCACAAAAGTACACCAGTGAGTGGGTCACCAAGGGTCGTTGAAAGAAAACAGCCAAGGCTGACCGCCACACGACTATATACGCCGGCAGAACGTCATGGCTGGGCACATGGACGTATATATATATGATCTCTTTAAGAGCCCAGCCGTGGGTAAGAAGTGCAGTGTGCTCGCGATCCGGTCCGAAGTGTCATGACTGCGCCCGCGGGACCCGATCACCGCCGGTGTCCCGCGATCGGTCACAGGAGCTGAAAAACGGGGAGAGGTGTGTGTAAACACACCTTCCCTGTTCTTCTGTGTGGCAGTGTCACTGATCGTCTGTTCCATGTTATAGGGAACGATGATCAGTGACATCACACCTACAGACACGCCCCCCTACAATAAGAATCACTCCCTTAGGGCACACTTAACCTCTTAGCGCCCCCTAGTGGTAAACACCTTCACTGCCATTGTCCTGTTCACAGTAATCAGTTCATTTTTATAGCACTCTTTGCTGTGAAAATGACAATGGTCCCATAAATGTGTCAAAAGTGTCTGATGTGTCCGCCATAATGTCGCAGTCACGAAAAAAAATGATCGCCACCATTAGTAGTAAAAAAAATATTAATAAAAATGCCATAAAACTATACCCTATTTTGTAAACGTTATAAATTTGCGCAAACCAATCGATAAACGCTTATTGCGATTCCCCCCCCCCAAAAAAAATAGGTAGAAGAATGCAAATCAGCTTAAACGGAGGAAAGATTTTTTTTTTTATATTTTTTGGGCATATTTATTATAGCAAAAAGTAAAAAAATATTGAATTTGTTTCAAAATTGTCGCTCTGTTCTTGCTTATAGGGCAAAAAATAAAAACCACAGAGGTGATCAAATACCACCAAAAGAAAGCTCTATTTGTGGGAAAAAAGGACGCCAATTTTGTTTGGGAGCCACGTCGCATGACCGCGCAATTTTTAGTTAAAGCGACACAGTGCCGAATTGCAAAAAGGGGAAAAGGTCCTCAACCTGCATATTGGTCTGGGTCTTAACCGGTTAATGGTGCTTAAGGCAAGCTTCTGATCCATCTCCTCGCACATAGAGATGTAGGCCTTCCAAGTGCAATGGTAGATCTTTCGCAAGGATGACTTCCGTGCCCCCAGCATGGTTGAAATGACCGAATCCAAACATACCTCAGTCCCTTAGCACATGGCTTTCAATAGCCATGCCGTTAAAGCCAGCAACTGTAAAGCAGGATCAAGTATGGGACCTTGAGACATAAGGTCCTCCCGCATTGGCAGCCGTCAGGGTGCATCTGCCACCAGGCGCAGAAGGTCGGAGTAGCAGGGAGGCCGGGGACAATCTGGAGCGATTAGAATCACCGGGATCGCCTTTGCGTCCACCCTGCGGAGCAGACGAGGAAGCAACTTCAGTGGGGAGGCATAAATTAGTCGACACTGACCCCAAGGGGCCACCGAGTCTGACGTGTCTACCCAAGGATCTCTGAACCTGGCCACGAACCTCAACACCTTGCGATTGAGACGAGAAGCTAGGAGATCCACGTTCGGTGTGCCCCACCTCCAGCAATGGAGTTAAAACACCTCCGGATGTAACGACCATTCCCCTTGGTCCAGCAACTGGTGACTTAGGTAGTCCACCTGTCAGTTTTCCATGCCTGGAATGTAAACGGCTGACAGAGCCGGCACGCTCATTTACGCCCACCGCAGGATGTGAGCGACCTCCGAAGTCACAGCTGATCTCATTGTTCCCCCCTGATGGTTGACATAAGCCACCCCTGTGGCGTTGTCCGACTGGATCCTGATTGGACATCCTTGTAGCCTCTGCGACCATAAGGAGAGGCATAGCCTGATCGCTCGAAATAGTACATTGATCAGCAGGCTAGATTCGTCTGGAGTCCAGCGACCCTGGGCCGACTGGACCCCCCAGACTCCTCCCCAACCTGTAAGGCTGGCGTCTGTCATGATCACAGTCCAATGGAAAGGAAGGAATGACTTCTCGGACTGAAGAGCCGGGGATCTCGGCCACCAACTCAGGGAAGCCCTGACCAGATGACCTACCTTAACCTGACAACAGAGATTTGATCCATTTGGACAGGATCTCCTCCTGCAAAACTCGAGTGTGGAATTGGGCATACATTACTGTCTCGAAAGAGGCCACCATGAGGCCCAGAACTTGCATGCAAAAACGGAGAGATGACCATTTGCGGGATGCTAGCAATTTCACAGCCGACTGGAGTGTCTGCAACTTCTCCAAAGGAAGGAAAACCTTTGCCTCTGAGGAGTCCAGGGTCAACACTAGGTACTCCAGACGCTGAGTCGGTACCAAGACTGACTTCTGAATGTTCAGCACCTAACCAAATTCCTGGAGGGTCTGACTGGCTATAGACACGTTATCCTCTAATTCTAAGCCAGAAACAGCTCTCAGAAGATCGCCTAAGGCCCCATGCACACAAGACGCTGGTAAACACGTGTTCAGAGGCATTTGGACAGCTTTTTCAACTGCCCCTGAACACATTCAATGTTATCATATGTGTCCATGCACACAGTCACGTTTTTCTGCAGTTGCGTTTATGCTCGTTTTTTCAGAAGCAAACAAATGGGTTCAGATGCAAAAGTTTTCGCGTTTCAGACGCAAAACGGCGCTAAACGCGGCAAAACGCGGTACCAGCGCTTTGCCGCAATTTCATTCATAGGCGTTTTTAAAGGTGACCTTTTTTTTTACATTAGAAATCTCAAAAATGATGGCAAATGATGAAAAACCATTAAAAAAACATAAAAAAATGTAATTGCTTGCATTGCATTGTGGACAATCCACAACTTGTGGCAGGTGACATGGCCAGGTGACATGGCAAGTGGACAATCCACAACTTGTGGTAGGTGACGTGGTCAGGTGATGTGGCAAGTGGACAATCCACAACTTGTGGCAGGTGATGTGGCAAGTGACGTGGCCAGGTGATGTGGCAAGTGAACAATCCACAACTTGTGGCCAGGTGACATGCCAGGTGATGTGAACAGGTGATGTGGCAGGTGACATAGCCAGGTAACATGGCCAGGTGACATGGCAAGTGGACAATCTGCAACTTGTGGCAGGTGACGTGGCCAGATTACATTGCCAGGTGATGCGGCCAGTGGACAATCTACAATTTGTGGCCAGGTGATGTGGTCAGGTGATGTGGCAAGTGGACAATCCACAACTTGTGGCAGGTGACGTGCCAGGTGACGTGGCCAGGGGACAATCCACAACTTGTGGCAGGTGACATGGACAGGTGATGTGGCAAGTGGACAATCAACAACTTGTGGCAGGTGACGTGGCAGGTGATGTGGCCAGGTGATGTGGCCTGGTGATGTGGCAAGTGGACAATCCACAACTTGTGGCAGGTGACGTGCCAGGTGATGTGGCCAGGTGATGTGGCAAGTGGACAATCCACAACTTGTGGCAGGTGACGTGCCAGGTGATGTGGCAAGTGAACAATCCACAACTTGTGGCAGGTGACGTGCCAGGTGATGTGAACAGGTGATGTGGCAGGTGACGTGGCCAGGTGACGTGGTAAGTGGACAATCTGCAACTTTTGGCAGGTGATTTGGCAAGTGGACAATCCACAACTTGTGGCAGGTGATGTGGCCAGTTGATGTGGCAGGTGACGTGGCTAGTGGACAATCCACAACTTATGGCAGGTGATGTGGCAAGTGGACAATCCACAACTTGTGGCAGGTGATGTGGCCAGGTGACGTGGCCAGGTGACATGGCAGGTGACGTGGACAATACACAACTTGTGGCAGGTGACGTGGCCAGGTGATTTGGCAAGTGGATAATCCACTTGTGGCAGGTGACGTGGCAAGTGGACAATCCACAACTTGTGGCAGGTGTCATGGTCAGGTGACGTGGCAAGTGGACAATCCACAACTTGTGGCAGGTGATGTGGCCAGTTGACGTGGCAGGTGACGTGGCCAGTGGACAATCCACAACTTGTGGCAGGTGACGTGGCCAGGTGATGTGGTCAGTGGACAATCCACAATTTGTGGCAGGTGGCGTGGCAGATGACGTGGCAAGTGGACAAATCACAACTTGTGGCAGGTGACATGGCAAGTGGACAATCTGCAGCTTGGGCAGGTGATGTGGCAAGTGACACGCTAAATACAAGTACACTGCTGCTCTCTCAGCTGTTACTCAATCTGGTCTCACAAAATGTCTGAAATGGTTAAAAAAATACTGTTTTTGAGCTTAGGGAGGGTTGTATGATGTTTTTTACTAAACGCTTCTTAACGCAAATGCGGTAAAAGGCTGCAAAATTTGCGGCAAAACTGGCGTTTTAAACGCCGTTTTTTTGCGTTTAAAAACGTGTGTTTAGATGAGTTTGCATCTGTGTCTCGTGTGCATGGGGCCTAAGTAGCCCACGACAGCAATGCCTCGCTGTCTCAGCAAGGCCAGAATCAGGGAAAGCACCTTGGTGAACACTCTTGGTGCTGACGCTAGGCCAAAGGGAAGAGCCACAAACTGATAGTGATCTTTGCCAATTGCAAAGTGCATAAAACCTTTGATTCCCGGTGCAGATGGGGACATGCAAGTATGCGTCCTTGATGTTCAGGGACGCCAGAAAGTCCCCCGGATGGAGCGCAGCTACTACTGAACAAATCGATTCCATCCTGAACTTTTGCACCCTCACAAAGGCATTGAGGGCCTTGAGGTCCAAGATTGGACGGACTATGTCCTTCTTTGGGACTACAAACTGATTCGTATAGAATCTCTGAAACCTTTCCCCCAGTGGCACAGGTAAAATGACCCGGCACCTGAGCAGGTCTTGTACTGCTCCCATAAAGGCAGACCGACAAGCCGGAAAGAGGTGAAGATTTGCAGACACACTGGTCGGGGAGCAGGGAGGTCCACCGAGCTGCAAACTCGTGAAGCTGTCCCCCCACTCTTGAGTCGGGCGGGGGCAAAACGTCATGCAGTATCAGACTTGCACACCCAGGGATGCTTCTGTCCCCTAGCCGGAGCTTTGTCAGTCTAGGAGGATCTGCCGGCTGACCATGACTGATGAAAATACAGATTCTGCGCGGAATAGGAGGGCCCCGGCTTACGCTGCAGCTCCTTCCCTTTAGAGGACTGAGGGAGAAGTGTGCTCTTATCTCCAGTGACATCCTTAATGTCATCCAGCGAGGTACCAAAAGGCCTCCCACCTTTGAAGGCCAAATCTGCCAGAGCTTTTTTGGATGCTTGGTCAGCGGAGCAGCATTTCAGCCAAATCAGGCGGTGCAGTACCACCACAGATACAGAGGCTCTGGAGATCAGGGGGGCCGCAACCAGAGTGGCATCACAGAAATACACAAGGCCATGTACCAATTTGTCAGCCAGCCTTACACACTCTGGAGGAAGCTGATGCTCCTCTACTGTATGTTGCAAAATCTTTGCCCATTTAGTGAGAGTCTGAGACACAAAAGTTGCAGCCAATATAGGTCGCAATGCTGACCCCAGCATGGTGGACATAGAGCGAGTCACCGCTTCGGGCCTCCTATCAGTATGGTCCTTAAAAGGCAGGGCTCCCCTCCACCGGGAGAGTGGTTACCTTATTTAGTCGAGAGACCAGGGGGTCCACGACCGGAGGAGACGCCCATTTGTTTTCAAAAGGCTCTCCCCCAAAGGATAACGGACCGACATGCGCTGAGGGACCACAAAGGACCTCTACGGTCGTTCCCATTTCTTATCTATGAACTTATCAAAGAAAGTAACATAAGGAAAAACTTTTACAGAGTCGTTAGATTTGTGTGACCCAAATGAGACAGACCCCTCTGCGGAAGTCCCAGCTGCATCTTCCAGCTTGAGTCACTCACAGCATCAATAAGTGCACTTACAAGTGCTCTGTCTTGCACTGACCCGGAGGAGGGGTCCTCCTCACCAGGGAGGTCCTGGTCCGCATCCTCTGACATACCAGAACCGGGGTCATAAGCCACAGCCAGGCCCGAATCTGAGTCAGAGCATTCCCCAGAAGATGGTGGGGGTGTTTTTTACCCCCCCTCTTACAGCCGCACACCGCTTCTACCCTGGCAACAAATGATTCCAGGACTTCCCAAAAGCATATCCATGGGAACCGCAGGGGCACCGTTTGCTGCATTATCATCCACTGACAGCCCTCAGGGACTAAGTGAAAAACACCTAAGAAGTCCACCCTCCTTGCTGCACCGAGGGGGGGTTACCCAGGGGACTCACCACCCAGAGGGAGACCGCTCAGCACCGCTGCCCGCCTTCCTGTATACACAGTGTGTGTGTGAGGAAAACTATTTGGGGAAAAAGACCGAGAATGAACTGTGTGCCGTTCAGAAAGCCAGTGCTAGAGGCCAAAACCCACTCCAAAATGGCCACCAGAAGCCATAGATAAAAGGGCACGGACCACAAGAAAATGGCCGCTTGCAATGCCGACCTGCGTCCCAGCGCCAATGAAATTTTCAATTAAGAAAGGCAGGCACACAAAAAATGGTGTCGGCACTGTAAAAATGGCGCCTGAGCACCGTGGTGTTGACGAGAAGGCCGTGCAGGGACTTTCCTAGGAGACAGACCCCCCTCACAGAAAGCGGACCCCCACAGGGACCCGGAGCCCCCCCATAGGTACACCCCAGTCACAGCGGCCCCTAGGGTAGGAGGGGAAAGGGCAACAGAGAGCAGGGCAAGGGAGGGCAGGAGAACCCCTTAATCCCGGGAATGCCCAGCTGTTCCATCCTGCCAAGGCAGGAGGAACCATACTTATCCGTCCTTGCGAGGACTTGCTGGCATGTCCCTGACAGACCCACAACCGATGGTACAGAGTCAGCCCCGTCCACTGTGAGACAACAGCAGCCCAGTCATATGTGGACCACGGAGCATAAGCTCACCTACCACCCCTGGAGCCATGGGGTATGTCATGGCCGACCCAGCGCGTAGCTAAGGATTGCTCATGCTCGATGACCGGACTGGAGAGACTAAGGCCCCATACTCACGAGCAAACATGTCTGCTGAAACTGGCCCGCAGGCCAGTTTCAGCAGACATGTTTGGTCGTGTGTGGGCGCGAGCGGGCCGAATTCCAGCAAACATTTGCCCGCCGGGCCTTTTCCCAGCAGACAAATATTCCTGGACTTGTTTTAAAACAGTCCGCTGGAATTCTGCCCGCTCGGACATGTACGGTCGTCAGTACAGACCTACCGTACATGTCCAGGCGCCCGCCGTCCCTCGCATGCGTCGAATGACTTTGACGCATGCGTGGAAGCATTTTAAAGGCGGGCCGCCCACGTCGCCGCGTCATTGTCGCGGCGACACCGCGTCATCGACGCGGCGACACCGCGGACACGCCCCCGCGTATTGTTTCGCGCGGACTTCTGTACGATGGTGTGTACAACCATCGTACAGAAGCCCTCTGGCAGACATGTATGGTGAAAACGGTCCGACGGACCGCTTTCACCATACATGTTTGGTCGTGAGTACCCGGCCTAAGAATCACAAAAATAAAATAAATTAAAATCTTTTCAGGACTCTGAGGCTGCATGCTGCAGGGTGAGGGGTTATGACCGGAGGGGCTGTTCAACTTTGTTAAAGTTACATGTTTTAAGATAACCAACATGTTCTGCCTAGTCCTCAGCTATGAACAGGAACATAACCCATATGTCAAGATTTAAGGAGCTATGTCCGTCCATGGACAAAAAGAGAAATGTGTCTTTTCATATAAGGATATCATCATTTATTGGACAGTTTGCAGCAATATGCCCTAATGCATGGCAATGAAAACATTGTATATGCTCTAACGCCAGTCCTCTTAACGGTCCCAAAGACCTTCCTAGCTTCTTTGGCCAGTCTCCAGGTCTAGGACCCACAGTCTCATCAGCTGTAACAACAGTCTTATCAAATTTCCCCAAGCTCTTAAACCCCAGAACTGTCTTACCAAAACCGCTGGGAGATTTTGCACCCCTAGACACACCGAAGTGGGGCATATATGGGTTCAGTAGCATTGTACCTATCCACTAGGTCCACCAGTTGGGCTGCAGTTTTGGGGTCCCCCTGTCCGACCCACTTCCTCAGAGCAGCAGGGAGTGCACGCAGGTACTGGTTCATTACCACACGTTCCACGATTTGCGGGCTTGTCAAGGTCGCTGGCTGCAACCACTTCTTGGTAAGGTGGACCAGGTCAAACATTTGTGAACGGGGTGGCTGGTTGCTGGAGTAGGACCATTGATGCATGTGCTGGGCCTGCACTGCCATGGTGACACCCAAGCGTGTGAGTATCTCAGTCTTTATTCTCATAGTCCTGGGCCCTATCTGATTCTATGTCAAAATAGGCCTTTTGAGGTTCTCATGTTAGGAATGGGGCCAACAGACCTGCCCACTGCTCTTTTGGCCATCCTTCGCGGACAGCGACACTCTTGAAAGTCGCAATGTATGCCTCAAGTTCATCCGCAGATGTCATCTTTTGCAGGTGGTAGGAGGCACGTACCATCTTTGGTTCCGCTGACACAGGAGGTGTAAACCCCTTTTTTTTATAATCCCAGCAGGGCCTTTGCAAACTGCCGGTTCACCTCCTGCTGGGCTGCCTGTTGTGCTGTAGCGGCATCTGCGACCTGGCGGTTGGTTTTGTGTTGGGCTGCATTGGCCTGTAGCAGGGCCTTTAACACTTCCTCCATCTTCAGAAAAGTGCCCGCCGAATCCACCACATGTGGAGGATTAGCTTGTGGGGATCACCTTTTTCTGAATAACAGTCCGCAAATGGGCACTTTCTTTAAAATCTGGCAGATGCCAGTTTATTTACAGGTTTGCAGATAAAAATAAACAAAACAGTAAATGCAATCCTTGCCGTCCGGCACTAAACTAAACAAATAGTCTCCTCTCACTCAGATTATCTCCCGAGTCCCCAAACCAGAGCACTGCTTTGCTCCTTTCTTGGCCTTTTAAATTCCACTTGTGTGTGGACCAGAACATCAGGACCTGAACCCAGCCTGTCACAGAGGCTGGAAAAACCTGGGCCGGATTCTGGTTCATTCCCTTACAATATAGAGAATGCGAGGTGAAATGTACCTATTATCGTGCATCTCACCTTGCATACAGTCACAATGGGCTGATGGGATCCAAGCTCCATGATGTAAATTGTTTAAATATGTGGTTTATTAAAAGACAAATGGATGCTTACATCAATAAGAATTAAAAAGTGCATACAGTTAAAACAGTGGCGTAAGATTGCCTCTCATGTTATGTCTGGTCCGCAATTCATTCAGGCCACACCCTACGTGTTACGTCACTGTATCAGGTCTCCATGTGACTTCATCATGAAGTCATGTGATGTAACGTGTAGGTCTTGGCCAGAGTGGCAGTAGTAGGATTAGTGGTGGTGGTGTTGGGAGGTGAAAACAGTGGCAGTAGCGGTGGGGGTGGTATCAGTGGTGGTGGTGGTGGGAAGGGGGTGTGATTAGTGGCAGTAGTGGTGGTGGTATCAGTGGCAGTAGTGGTGATGGTGGGGGGTGGGATCAGTGGCAATAGTGGTGATGGTGGGGGGTGGGATCAGTGGCAGTAGTGGGGGGTGGGATCAGTGGCAGCAGTGGTGGTGGGGGGTGGGATCAGTGGCAGTAGTGGTGGTGGTGGGGGGTGGGTTCAGTGCATTAGTGGTGGTTGGGGTGGGATCAGATGGCAGCAGTGGTGGGATTAGTGGTGGTTGGGTGTGGGATCAGTGGCAGTAGTGGTGGTGGGAGGGGAAATCAGGAGCAGAGGGATGGATGGGGGATGAGTTGGTGACACGTGCACTCACCTTCTCTCAGTGTCAGTCGATTCCCCCACCTTGCTCAGTGCTCTCAGTCTGGACTCACAGTGTCTGCAGTACCGCATCTCCTGACATGGGAACACTGTCTGCACATCTACTCACAAAGGGGGGAGCTCCTCCCCATTCACTCGACTGGCCCATCAGCTAACTTTCTCCTCCTCCTGACATGGATCTGCTTGAAGGAATGAACAGTGCTCTGTGCCATTAACAGTAAGTGGTCACTCACAGTGCACATTGTCCCGAGTCCACTTCCTCCTCTCCTTTGCTCCTCTAGGTCACAGCTCTCTATGCTCCTCTTCTCTGAGTCCTCCAACCGCCTTCAGCCTGCCCTCAGTGTGTGATGCCGGGCGGGAAATATGAAGCACATGTCAGGACTCAGAGGAGTATCTCCACTGACAGGGGAGTGAAGAAGTGAAGGGCTGGTCTGTTCTAGGCTTGTGCCGAGTGCAGGAGTGCACTTGACACACAGTTGCGTGTGCGTGTAGCTATTAGCGGCTGGTGTGTTCAGACAGATTTTAGAAGCACACAGCCAGCACTTCACCTGTGCCCCACTTCCTCCAGTATTTAGTACCGCTCAGGGCATTCGCCCCCCCCCCCCCCGCCCACCCCTTTTACCGGCCCTGGCTGTAAGCATACATTTGTCTTTTAATAAACCACACATTCTCTAAACAATTTACACCATGGGAAGCATTTTATCCATTTCATTCATGCATGTGGTCTGGAGCTACTAGCGATACTTAAGAGCCTGGAGCTTGGATCCCATCAGCAATATATAACAGTATGTCCATGAGGCTTTTTATTCACAGTATTGAGGTGAGAGTTTTGTGAGCACTGAGCTGTTTGGTTAAGGAACATTGTTTAGTGGAAGTTCAACTAACAAGGACTTTAGCCATTTCATTCACTGATACTTGACAATTTATTGTATAATTTGTTTTGGTTCACCGATTGATTCATGTATACTATTTCCACCATGGGGTCATACACAGAGTGAGACTGTAGAAACATGTGCAAGATCACTTTAATTTATGTGTTACTTATGCTACCCAAGCTGAAAGGGGATAGCCTGCCTGACTTTATAAATATTATCTGGCCTGTCACTTAACAAGGATAGTTGAGTGGAACGTTCACGAGGAAAACAAAAGTCTGGGTCAACTGGAAAAAAAATAGGTGTGGCTATAACTTTATAACTAACCCCTTGGCTACCCTCCCAACACACACCTCAAGAATATAAAGATCATTTGACTGTAACCCCATCCTTGCACTGTTTCCAGTTAGTCTACAGAGCCTTTAACTTATCTTCCTCCCTGAACGCTGACTCCCTTTAGCATAATCCTGACTTTCCTCCTGGTATGTCAATCTATTTCTTGTCTGGGATTGGGCATATAAGGAATGTGCAGAGCATTTTTTTCATGTGGGTGTTTTTCTGTCCTACAAAACATTTCAGGCCAAATGCCTCAACCAGTCCTTCCCTTTTAGACCTATGTGAAATTAAGACACTTTTCAAATATCAAATTCCCTCTTCTAACAGTTCCTCCTTACACTCCCTTTGAGGCTATTTGCTCTAGGACTACACACTATGCATGTACACACGCTGTTTTCGAACAGTTTGAACTTTATTCTCACTGATGAGGACTGGGAAAATATTGCCTAACCACTTACATGAAGGCTTGGTGATCGTGGCCACGTAAAAAACAAGTGGAGCTTCCTCTTTGGGTGGTGCTCCGCTTTATAACTACTACTTTACACACTAGACTTTTCCCCTGCACAATATTTATTGCACCACTCCTCACTTCTAGGGTTGTCCCGATACCGATACTAGTATCAGTACCGATACTGAGCATTTGGCGAGTACTTGTACTCGCGGCAATGCTCCCGATGCCTGACTGATACTTTTTTTTCCCCGAGAGCTAGTGGAGAGGGGGTGGAGTGCGGGTGGAGAGGGGTGTGGAGTGCGGGTGGAGAGGGGGGGGGTGGAGTGCGGATGGAGAGGGGAGTGGAGCAGAGCAGTCCTTGTATGGAGGAGAGGAGAGCTGAGCTGCTGCTGCTGCTGCGTCTTGTCCCGTAAGAGAAAGCCAAGTCCCCCCCCCCCGCCGCTGCCGACATCTAGTTAATTTGCGCTTGGGGAACACAACAGCTTTCATTTAAATAGCTGTGTGTTCCCCGCCGCGCCTCATGTATAGACACTCCCCCTTGCCCAGAAACTTTGATAGGTGATCACCCGTCCCAGGATTGGATGGGTGATCTGTCTATCAAAGTGTCTGGGCAAGGGGGAGTGTCTATACATGACGAGGCGTGGCGGGGAACACACAGATATTCAAATGAAAGCTGTTGTGTTCCCCCAGCGCTGATCAACTAGATGTCGGCAGCGGTGTATGTTTACAGAAAATAGTTGTTTTCCTTTATGTGGAATACATGTAAACACAGATAGGTAGTAGTTTGCAAGCAGTTGGGGTTTGAGCTCAGCATCAGTCTTTCTCTCAGACATCCAGTTCGATCCCAGGGTCATGGCTACAAGGGCATGATGGTGTGGATGCAGTATTGTAAGTAATCCCAGAAAGGAGTGTTTGTTAGGGGGCAGAATGGAAATAGAAACATGTAAATGCTTTCTTATAAGGTATTTTTATTTTGTCCATCTGTATTAATATTCACATTATGTTTCAGCAACTTTTGCATTAGATGTTGCATCAGCTGATAGACTTGGCTTTCTCTTAGGGGACACAAGGCTGCATCAGGGACATGGCTGCATCAGGGACATGGCTGCATCAGGGACAAGGCTGAATTTGGGGACAAGGCTGAATTTGGGGACAAGGCTGAATTTGGGGACAAGGCTGCATCTGGGGACAAGGCTACATTTGGGGACACAAGGCTGCATCTAGGGACAAGGCTACACTTGGGGACACAAGGCTGCATTTGGGGACACATGACTGCATTTAAAAAAAAGTACCGGTATTCGGTATCGGTGAGTACATGAAAAAAAGTATTGGTACTTGTACTCGGTCCTAAAAAAGTGGTATCGGGACAACCCTACTCACTTCCTAAGTCCACATATCACAAGTCCCTACCTATTAACCTTGTAAAATGCAGGACAGCAATGCATTCCCTAAAATTGGGGCACCTCAACTCTCGTACACTTACAGATGGTACTACTGCATCCAACAGACCACTGAAATGGAGGAATTGATCAGCATTGCAAGGCATAATCCCTCCAAAATTACTCATACATAGGCCTGCTGGTTTCACTTCCAAGACCCGATGAACACTATGCCACCACAATCCACACCCGTGTAATAAGACATGTTGTTAATTATTATTTATTTCCCCCCCCTTTTTTTCCCGCTCTCCCTAACCACTTTTCCCCCCCTACCTCTCTCCTATTATCCTTCCCAGTTACCCCACTCTTTGATTGATTTTAACTTCTGCAATCTACATTGTTAGTCTACCTATGAGACTGCCAACAAGGCCTAAAATATTTAAACTCGCGTATGTTACCTGTTTGTCCAAAGACTTGCCTGATTCAATTGTTGAAACCCATAGTTTACTTGAGGTTACATGTTATTTACCCATATTGTTGTTTCTACTAGAAGACAGACAACAGTCAAGACTTAAACTGAGGCACATCCTGACAAATCTAATCAGTGGCTTATATAAACCTATGGTTATCTTTATTACCCAACCATGATATTCCTCAGAATGCAGGTGACTTGTTTCTGAAACTGTCAGATCTGCTGGAGAAGGGTCTTGCAAACACTGCTAACAAAATCACTAATGACATTCGCTCGGATTTCCAAAACCTGGGATCCAGAATGGAAGCAATAAGCATAAACTTGATATCACGGTTTCCAGAGCCAACCAAAACTCTGAACACATCCATGTTTTACAGGAGCAAAGAGGCAGCTCTGAACAGGATAGATGACCTTGAAAATCGCTCCAGGAGGGACAATTTTAGAGTATAGGGATTGCCAGAATCCATCACAGATGTCCCCACGGCAGTCAGGGACCTTATTAAAACCCTTATACCGGCAATAACCCCACATAAGTTGGAGCTAGACAGAGCCCATATATCCCTTGGCCCTCCCAGGAATGATGGATCCCCCAGGGATGTGGTGATAAAACCTCACTTCTATAGTGTGAAAGAGGAGATAATGAAAATATCACGTCAACATTCCCACTTATCATTTCAAGGTTATGAGATCCAGATTTTCGCTGACATTTCTCCTATGACAATACAACGGTGCAGAACCCTCAAACCTTTGCTTTCAATTCTCTCACAACGGGAAATCAAATATTGGTGGGCTTTTCCCTTCGCATTAAAATTTACGCATAAAGGTAAAACCCACTCATTTTGGGGGCGTGGCTTGGCGCGTGGCGGACATGGTCGCTCAGTGAGAGAGCTCCGGAACACACACGGCCTGCAACGGATTTTTTCCCCGACCCACAGCTCTCAGATGCCGGGCAAGCGGTCCTACAGCACCCTGCACTCCCGCTCGAAGAGAGGAGCGTCCGCCACGCCGGCTCGGATCATCACAGACCTGTTTAAGCCATCGGCTGGGATCCGCAGCACAATGGGGAAAGCCAAGATGGCGCTGGAACAACACCACGAGGAGGATTACAGCGAGGACTCCCAATCCCTCCCGGAGGACTCAGGTAGGGAGGTGACCCGCTCCAACCATCCCCTCACGCTGGCAGATATGTCGGTGATAACTGCCGACATCAAGTCTGCGGTCTCCGCTGCTATCACAGACATTAAGTCCAATCTCCTGGCCCTTAATGAGCGCATGGTGGGAGCTGAATCTGCCGGGAAACAGAGAGATAGAGCCATCCATCGTCTGGAAAAAGCCTCCTCTTCCCACAACTACCATTGTATTGAAATAAATAGGCATTTGGAGGATTTGGACAATAGGGGCAGGAGAAAGAACATTTGTGTATGGGGTATCCCTGAATCTGTGGAGCCTGCCCAGATCATGCCTGCCTTGCAATGTGTATTTAATAGCCTGCTTGAAAGACAGGAGGATGTTGTGATAGACTTTGTTAGAGCCCATAGAGCTCTCAGGCCAAAGGGTCCTGACTCCGCTCACCCCCGGGACATTATCTGCTGCTTGCAGAACTTTTCTCTTAAGGAGGATATAATGAGAAAGGCGAGGGGGAATGATCACATTGTATTCAATGGGGCCACCATTATGCTGTTCCAGGATCTCTCACAAATTACATTAAAGAACCGGAGAGCCTTACGCCCCCTGCTGGACAAGCTGAGAGAACGTGATTTGAGATATACCTGGAAGTTTTCTTTTGCCTTGTCAGTGACCTCTGGTGGCCACCAACACACCCTGCGCGACACAGATGGGTTGCAAGACTTTTGTGCAGCATTGGATTTGGAATATGTTCCGCTTCCTGACTGGTATGCTGAGTTCCAGGATCCGCGGCCAGAGGGTTCGCCCCTCAGATCCCCTTTCTCCACCCCAGAGAAAAGGCTCCACAAGAGACTAAAACCTCACCGCCTGGATGGCTCCAAGGCGGGTACTCCGCGCACATCCAGGGAGGATCGCAGGGAACGCGGGGATGATTGATCAAGGTTGCTCGTTGCCGGATTTTGACTCACCACGTCACCCCATGCCCAGCTATTCAGCACTTACCTTGTTCTCAACATGTTTACTTTTTGCTCAATGATTGTCTGTTGATGATTTGATGCCCACACCGACTCCCCTATGGATACCTCTCCCTTTTTCTCTATGGTCTTGTGAATGCTGACTTGGAGCTATTGCCTGAACGGAACACACGGGCCGCCGGCACCTCGCCCTACTTTTTTTGGGGGCACCGTTTAGCTTTGCCTTCCCAATCCGTTTTGATGGGGGCCCACTCTATTTTCGCTCTTTGAGAGACCGTTCTTTGCTGCACAAAAATGTTGTTCATTGGACCCAAGGCTTGCGGAAGTTCCTGGCAGGTGTCGATTAAAGTGACTCAGCTCTTTCCGAGGGGAAGTATGATCGCCAATGTTTGACTGATTGCTATGTGCAAGGTCCAGGGGAGGTCCGGGTGGGAAAGGGGGGGGAAAAAAGTTTTTGCTAAGGGTATAGAGGCATACTTGATGATGGGGTGGTGGGGACTGTGGTGGACCAATTGGGGTGCATTGTGTTGACTGTGTTGCCCACCAGTTGACCACCCGGGTTTTTTTATTTTTATTTTTTCCTTTTTGTTTGGCCCCTTTTTTTGGGGTCGGGGAAATTACGTCAACTACGTATAGTGGTTGACGAAGCTATGTTAGCCTTAATTTGCAGGCTGTGTGTGTTTTTGATGTTAACATATATATTGTTTAAAGTTTACTGTATGTGTTTGAGAATATACCGGTAAGGTTGACAGTCTATCGTCTCGACGACTGCCTCCCTCTACCCCCCCACCCAGTGACTCCGCACTCATTGAGTGGCTGTGGACGCACTGACAAACTCCACCCCGGGGAGGGATTCTCCACCCGGGAAGGGAAATATGTTGTTCTCCTTGTCTTGCTCTACTCTACATCTTATCTCTCTTTCTCTCTTTCTTTCTTGCTCTTCTCCTGGCTGGTCCTACAGCTTCCCCTTTTTTCTTGGTATAGTCGATTTTGATTTAGATCTGTATCTGAACTTTTATAACACTGCCCATGTTTTGTGACTATTTGCTGTAGGTGTGCTCCGGTCCATCTCGCTCTGGGTTCTGACTATGGCGTACACGGATCTTGGACGGAACCCGTTTGTTGTGTCCCACAATGTGAAGGGACTGAACATTCCTGAGAGGCGCTCCACTCTGCTGAGGGAGCTCAGGAAAGGTAGGCCTCAGTTTGTGTTTCTTCAAGAAACTCATTTTAAAACACACCATGTTCCCCGATTGACAGACTCCTGTTACACAGAGGCACACCATGCCACTAGTGATGACTCCAAGGCTAGGGGGGTATCCATCCTGATAAACAAAAATGCACCTGTCGTTCTCCAGGAAAGGCTTATTGATCCAGGGGGTAGATATGTGTTCCTGAAAGGTCTGTACAATAAATCACCTGTGACCCTGGCCAATGCTTATTTTCCCAACAAAGCGCATGTATCTTTTTGCCAGCGGATGGTCCAGGAGTTATTGGGCTTCTCCTCTGGTTGCTTGATTCTAGGAGGAGACTTCAATGTTCCTCTCAACCCGCTGTCAGATACATCGAATGGGAAGACTTGCATTATGTATAGGACTCTCAGGCGCATTAAAACCTTACTCCAATCTTCGCAACTAATTGATGTCTGGAGGTTTCTAAACCCAGATGGGCGGGACTTCACTTTCTCCCCCCCCCCCTGCACGACCGACATTCTCGCATTGACTATCTTTTTTTCTCCCAGAGGGATTTGACGAGGGTCTTGGGGGCGCGCATTGGTATACAGTCCTTTTCGGACCATGCTCCAGTATCGCTTTCCCTAGGAGACTTTGCATCCCCACCCAGCCCTCCAGCTTGGAGACTGAATGCTTCCCTCTTGACGGACCCTGACCTTCTGACAGAACTGACTGCATCCCTGGACGAATTTTTTCGACGTAACGCGATGGCAGATGCTGACCCCTTGATGGTCTGGGAAGCGCATAAATGCACGATACGTGGTGATTTGATGAGGATGGGGGCCCGCCGCAAAAGGGAGAGAGAAAAAAACATTAGAAACCTTACAGAGCGGATAACATTTCTTGAGACTCTCCACAAACAGTCTTTGTCTGTTCAGACGGCTGCTGAATTACTGGAAAAAAGGAAAGACCTGCAACAGCTTTTTGATGAAAGGTCAAGGTGGTTCCTTTTTTTCAGAAAGCGGATCTATTATGAATCCAGCAATAAATCGGGGAAGCTTCTAGCAAGGGCCCTGAAGGAGCAAACGAATAAAAATTTCATTCATGGAATCTGGCGGCCTGATGGCACACTGGATGTCACTACCGAAGCGATTGCGTGACACTTCCACGATTTTTATACAAAGTTGTATAACTTGCCATCTCAGCATAGAATGGAGGGAATGGAAGGAGATAGGCCCCAGATAATCCGAGACTACCTAATTAAAAGTGGTTTACCCACTATTTCAGAGTCAAACATTGCTCTCCTGGAGGGCCTGATCACGTCTGATGAGACAGCCTCTGCCATCGCGCAATTAAAGTCAGGGAAAAGCCCAGGTCCTGATGGCTTCACCTCCATCTACTACAAAACTTTCGCACAGATTCTGGTGAACCCTCTCAGAGCCGCTTTGGATTGCCTATCTGACCCTTAAACAGTCACGCCCGATTTTCTCTCAGCACACATTACGGTGCTGCACAAGGAAGGTAAAGACCCTACTGAGTGCTCAAGTTTTCGCCCCATATTGCTTCTAAATCTTGACGCGACCAGGCTGAGTCCCATTCTCTCGGACGTGGTCGGGCCGGATCAGGTGGGCTTAATGCCGGGATGCGAAGAGCGGGGAAACGTAATAAAAGCCTTACTATTTACAGAGGCGGCGCGGACCAGGAACATCGAGGGCCTTCTCCTGTCTACGGATGCGGAGAAGGCCTTTGATCGCGTTGATTGGGACTATATGCTGGCCGTATGCGCGAAGGTGGGCCTCGGCCCTCGTATGTTAGCTAGGATTTCAGCGTTGTACCAATGCCCCACGGCTAAACTGAAGATTAATGGCTCACCGTCTGATAAAGTCTCGATTGTGAATGGCACTAGACAGGGGTGCCCGTTATCCCCCCTTCTGTTCATACTCTCCCTGGAGCCTTTTATTAGGGTGGTCAGGAATAATGCGGACATTTGGGGCTTCAAGATTTCGGATAAGGAATACAAAGTCGCAGCCTATGCGGATGACCTCCTTTTCTTCCTCATCAATCCCGTGATGTCTCTGCCAGTTTTTGTTGCATGAGTTCGCTAAATGTGGGTACATATCCAACCTCAAAATTAATTACACCAAATCGGAAGCCCTGAGTGTCTCGCTACCGGATAACGTTCTGGCCCAAGTGAGGGTGTCGTCCTCCTTCAGGTGGGAATCTAGATCTCTGAAATACCTAGGAGTGTGGCTCACGCCCAACCTGGCGGACACATATAAACAAAACTTCCCCCTGTTTCTAAAAAAACGTTGAGGCGGACTTGGAAAGATGGAGATCGGGTGGTTTCTCCTGGTTCGGGCGTGCGGCCATCATCAAGATGGTAATCCTCCCCCGTCTGCTCTATCTTTTTCATACTCTGCCCCTTAAAATTCCTCGGGCCTTTTTCACTTCGCTAAAATCTACCATATTGAAGTTTCTCTGGAACTCACAAAAGTCTAGAATTAAATACTCCTTGTTGTTGAAACCTAAGGACCGTGGGGGGATGGGTTTACCTGACTTTGTGTTGTACTACAGGGCTGCCCACCTGACTAGGGTCATTGACTGGCACTGCCATGGCTCACTGAAGGACTGGGTATCGTTGGAAGCGGACCTGTGCCCGCTCCCACTCAAGTACTCCCCATGGATCACATGGGAAAGTTGCCCGCCTAGTCTTAAATCACATCCCATTACGGGTTGCACTTTAGAGATCCTTCATAAACTGGCCAAAACGCCTACAATCACCTCTCAACAGGGCCCTTTAACTCCCTTGAAGGATAACCCAGACTTTGTGCCAGGTCTAAACAACCCACATTTCAGTTCACCTGCCACCTTGCGGCCTCTTCTAGCCGGGGATTGCTTTAAAGAGGGGATAGTGAAGGATTGAGCTACACTTAAAGAGGGACCTGAACGTGTCACAGTTGCCTTTCTGGGCATACTTCCAATTACGTAGTTACTTAGGGGGAGCCTCCAGGAGGGATGCATGCCGTAGAGCCCCAACGGCCTTGGAGTTGATCTGCCTTGAGTGTGCACGCTGTGTAAAACCTACCTCTCAGGCCTATGTATGGCTATTGAATGCGGAGCACGGGGTCGCCGATGCGCTCAGAGAGAGATGGTCAAAGGAGCTGGATATGGAGATCACACCCAATACGCCTGTATCATGATACATAAATGCTCGATAAGTACTGCAATGCAAGAAACGGCATACAAAATTATGACTCACTGGTATAATACTCCGGCTAAAATGCATGGTTGGAACCCACAAATTTCAGACTCCTGTTGGAGATGTGGAAATGAAAAAGGGAACACTGGTCCACATTTGGTGGCAGTGTTCATATATTGCACAGTTCTGGGAAAAAGTTATTCGGCTAATTAGACAAATCACTGACACAAGCCTTACCCTGACTTGCTTACTTCATGTCACAAATTTCTCTCTGAAGAGATATAAAAACTCTCTGACGAGACACTTATTGAATGCAGCAAAATCCCTAATCCCACTGTATTGGAAATCTCAAAGGGTTCCTTCCATAGCTGAATGGCTCAGGAAGGTCTCGGATGTGCATGACATGGAGGAGACCCTGGCTCAAGCGTCTGATCGAGTGGAAAACCTCCATAAAATATGGCAACCCTGGGTCGCTTTCAGGTATTCCTCTGCATACAATGACAGTGTATCGCAGACGTCTGCTTGAGAGGTTCCTGGGAAACCGCTTTGGTTTAGGCACAGATACGTTACACTGACTGTTACAATGTGTTCTTATTTTCTCCCCTTTCTATTTCTTTCTTACCTCTTTCTGACTGTGAATATTGCTTATAGCAATGGCTGCTTGATGGAAATAGCTTGCTATGACCACCCTATGTACGTGCCCTTCTGGGGTTTTTCCTTTTTTTTTTTTATGAGGAAAGGTATGGGCCGAGGCCTACTGTTTTGACTGGTCAAACGAAAGTAACTCTTGCTCCTAGGCAATCCTCATTATTTGGTAAGCAAGGATATGTTTACATATTACTGCTCTGCGAGCAGCTGTATTGCGATCTGATTTATCCTGTCTTGCTTTTGTTTATTACAATAAACTTGGAATGTGAAAAAAAAAAAAACACTCATTTGCCTCCTTCCCTGAGGGCGAACGGCTCTTGATGGATCTAAAATTTATTATGCAAGACTCAGCAATGGACACTTCTAATCTTCAAGCGGGCTCCTCCAAGTGTCCTACTCCTACTAGCCCAATTTCTCCCACGTGGAACGCCACCAAATCCAGGCGTACTAAGGGTTCTCTTCACACCTGAGACAGAAGGGTCTATGTCCTATCTTTTGTTTTCATTAAGGGACTGGCCCAGTTGAACATTCCAACGCTATTTTTGCTTCTTGTCCCTGATCACTTAGGCATCTCCCCAAAGATGAGACTGTCAGATTTTTTTCTGGATTTTTTTCTTTTTTTTTTTCTTTTTGTTCTCTGGTTCCTATTTTTTTATGAAAGAGACTTATAGTGGTCTCATGTTACTCGTTCCAGATGGATGGATCTGTTTAATTCATAATGTTGTAGTTTCTATTTTATACTTTAATTTGATACCTTACAATAACAATTTTACTTGTTTCACAGGGATGGTACTGGCTGGGGCAGCAGTCATGCGCCTCCATCCATCTTCTGACCATGGACATTTCATGCTCAGAGGATGGACTGATGGTCCGATGTGAGAGCCACAAAGGATTGTTTTCAACATGTTTTCCTTTGTCTTTTCTTTTCTCCCACTTTTCTAATTTCTATCTTTCTCTTGTCAGTTCACAGACGCTCCAGCTCAATCGTGCTAATCCAGGTCCCAGGATTCTATGTTGCCCGGCATCACAACATCCCTTGCTACAAGTGGTGAGTCTTCTTCCTATTGAGCTCTCATATCCCATGCTCCATGTCTCATAACACAACACATCCGTCCATGAAAGTGGTTTCACATAACGTACAAGGTCTAAACTCAGCTACCAAGAGGAGGAAAATTCTACAATCCTATCACACACAAAAGATGGAGGTTGTATTACTGCAGAAAAATTGGAGTTAGTACTCACCGGTAACTCCTTTTCCGGTAGTCTTCCAGGACAGCCCTTGAGAGATAGAGTCCCTCCCATCGACACAGGAAACACATTGCCAGCAGTTCAAAAGGCGGTCCCTCAGGTTCCTGGCCAGTCTTTCCCCAAGAACCGAAGGATGGAACTGCAAAATATAACTACATCAGGTTAATACGTTTAATGCATTACCTATAAATATAAAGGGTGGGATCGTGCTGTCCTGGAAGACTACCGGAAAAGGAGTTACTGGTGAGTACTAACTTCAATTTTCCCTAGTCGTCTTCCAGGACAGCCCTTGAGAGGATCCCCAAGTACTCACCAGATCAGGGTGGGACCACAGCTTGGGGGACTTTCCTCCCAAAGGCTTGATCCTGGCTGGACAGTAAATCCAGTCTGTAGTGTTTTGTAAAAGTGGAAAAACTTGACCACGTTGCCGCCTTACAAATCTGCTCCGGGGTGGCACCAGCTTTTTCTGCCCAGGATGTTGCAAGTGCTCTTGTGGAGTGGGCCTTAACACCCCCCAGAGTATATTTTCCCACTATTCTATAGCTCTCTAGGATAGCTAACCTAAACCACCTAGCTATCGTGGTTTTTGAGGCTTGCTGTCCTCTACGCTGACCGGAGAAAAGAACAAATAACAAATCTGACAACCTGAAGGAGTTTGTTGTATCTAAATATTCTAGAATGCATCTTCTCACATCTAGAAGATGGAACTGTTCCTCTTTTTTATTAGAAGTGTTCTGACAAAAGGAAGGTAAAATAATATCCTGAGACCTGTTGCCTTATGGTTTTATGTCCATTAACAGCTGTATATAAAATTGCAATTTAATATATATATATATATATGTATATATATATATTTCAGGTAGAAAGAAATGTATAGTATTGAGTGCTGTGTATGTCTTACAGTAATTAGCTACAACTTCAAAGGGTGGCCTTTTGTTTTCCTGTTTACATCGCACATGGGCTGTAAACAAAAGCCTGCTGTGACTCATCCAATCAGGCTGTGCCCAATATACATTGACTAGGTACAGTGACCAATTAGGGAGAATTATATTAGCCACCTTACAGAAAGGAGGGGGGATATATAATGCTTTGTAGGCAAGCTGAGGCCCTTCAGGATTGGGAACAGAAAGCAGCCACCATGGGCTGACCTGAAGTTACCAGGTAATCTAACTTGATACTTGTATCTTATATTGTAGTGTAGATATGGGCATTGTGGGTAATTTGTAAATACCATGTAAGCCAGGGGACCTACACTGTACATTGTGTTGTAAATACTGTCTGGTGTGTAATTTGTATATATTATGTAACCGTATCAATAAATGTCTATTGCTGATTGAACTACCTCTTTTGTACAAGCTAGAGCTAGATATGTGTATGTCCATACGACTACAATGATTGGGGTGTATGCACATAATCACATGACTAGTGAATAGACCTATGAAAGTTTGATGTCATCTTTGGCAGGAACCCAGGGTCTGTCTTCAAAATTATTTTGTCCTCCAAAATTTGAAGGAAAGGCTCCCTGACTGAAAGCGCTTGTATTTCACTCACTCTGCGTGCTGTAGTAATTTCTACCAGGAGCACTGTTTTCAAGGTGAGCAGTCTAAGAGAGGCCTCCGAGATGGGCTCAAATGGAGCACCCAAAAATGCTTTAAGGACGACTGCCAGATCCCACGTTGAAGTTGCTTTTATTTTAGTTGGTTTATGTCTGGAAACTGCCTTGCAAAACCTAGAGATAAGATGATCTTCTTGTAGAAGTTTTTCAAGGAAAACGCTTAAAACTGCTATTTGCACCTTGATAGTGCTGTAATATGTTTGTAATGCTCTTGTCGGATTCACCCTGCTCTGTCAGCCAGGAATTACATTTTTTCCAGGTCTTCCCGTAGATCGCCCGGGTAACCGGCTTTCCAATCTGGAGCAGAGTTTGCATCACCTTTTCTGATAGACCTTTTTGTCTCAGAATTTTCTCTTCAGTAACCATGCTGACAGCTTTAGCATGGATATCCGAGGGTGCAGGAGAGGCCCTTGTGATAAAAGGTCTTGCCTGTATGGAAGTCTCAATGGTGGTTGGTCTTAAGTTTTGTATCGTCGTGAACCAAGGCCTCTTGGGCCAGAACGGAGCCACCAAAATCAGACATGTTTCCTCCACTAGAAACTTGGACAACACTCTTGGAATGAGATGAAATGGTGGAAATGCATAAGCTAGATTGAAAGTCCGTGGAATTTGCAATGTATCTACCCCCAAGGATGATCTCCTGGGCACAGAGAGCAAACATTTTGAACCTTGGTATTCACTTTTGTCGCGAACAGGTCTATCTCTGGGTACCCCCAATGACTCGTAATGAGCCTGAAGGCTTCCCTGTGAAGAGACCACTCTTGATTCGACACTAAATGTCGGCTCAGAAAATCTGCAGTGTTGTTCTGCTCGCCCTTCAAATGAATTGCAGAAATGTATTTTAGATAAATCTCTGCCCATTGGAACAGTTGTTTTGCTACTGTCATTAGGCGAGGACTCCTGGTACCTCCCTGCTTGTTGACATAGGCTACTTCTGTCACGTTGTCCGACCGGACCTGAAGATGGTGACCTTGCAACTTGTCCTGAAAGGCAAGTAGAACCTTTAAAATAGCTGCTAACTCTTTCCAATTGGAAGAGGACCTTCTTTCTTCTGGTGTCCACTTGCCTTGTACCCAAAAGGTATTGAGATGAGCTCCCCAGCCCCAGCTGCTCACGTCCGTGGTCAGAATGTACGTGATAGGAGGGACCCATAGAACCCCTTTGTTCAGGTTCTCTCTGTCCTTCCACCACCAAAGTGAACGTTTCACCTTGGTGGGGATCGATACTGAGTCCTCCAGATCTTTTATCTTTACTGTTCCAGCAAAAAAATGTGAAGGTTTCTTTGGTGGAACCTGGCCCATTGTACCGCTGGGATGGCCGACGTCATAAGCCCTAAGGCAGACATGACCTCCCCTACTGTACAATTGTGACTCGTCTGAAGAAGGGACATCCGGTGATGTATCTTGGAGATCTTTTCTTCTGGCAGGACAATCTTTTGTTCCACTGACAGAATCCTGTAACCCAAGTATAGGATATCTTGTGTTGGAGTCGTCTTGGATTTCTCCAAACTGACGATCCAACACAGACTAAACAGGCTTAGTTGTGTTAATTCTAAGGTCCCGTACACACGACCAAACATGTATGCTGAAACTGGTCCGCGGGCCAGTTTCAGCATACATGTTTGGTCGTGTGTAGGCGCGAGCGGGCCGAATTCCAGCAAACATTTGCCCGCCGGGCCTTTTCCCAGCGGGCAAATATTCGTGGACGTGTTTTAAAACCGTCCGCTGGAATCTTGCCCGCTCGGACATGTACGGTCGTCAGTACAGACCTACCGTACATGTCCAGGCGCCCGCCGTCCCTCACATGCGTCGAATGACTTTGACGCATGCGTGGAAGCCTTTAAATGGCAGGCCCGCCCACGTCTCCGTGTCATCGCCGCGGCGACGACGCGGACACGCCCCGCGTATTGTTTACGCGCGGACTTCTGTACGATGGTGTGTACAACCATCGTACAGAAGCCCTCTGGCAGGCATGTACGGTGAAAACGGTCCGACAGACCGCTTTCACCGTACATGTTTGTTCGTGAGTACCCGGCCTGAGTCTTGACAGAGTTGTTTCTCTGAAGGAGCCATGAGGAGTAAGTCGTCCAGATACGGAATGACTGATACCGACTGGAGTCTCAAAGGAACTAGTGCTTCCCCCGAGAACTTTCGAAAATATCATTGGAGAGGATGACAGATCGAAGGGCAGAGCTCTGCACTGAAAATTATAAACTTTTGATTCGATCTGAATAGCCATACGAATAAATTTCTGACATTCCTTCTTTATTGGAATATGTAGGTAGGTGTCCCTTAAATCCAGGGTTGCCATAAATACTTCTTTCTGCAGAAGATTTATCAAATAAATTGACTCCATTCGAAACTTCTTGTAACGAATGGAGAGATTTAGGGGTCGGAGGTTCATAATTAGTCTGAACTTCCCTGAGGGTTTTTTGACTACAAAGATATGAGAGTAAAAACCCTCCCCCTGTTCGTGAATAGGGACTGGTATCAATACCTCTTGATCTACCATGTCTCCTATTAGTAAGGGCAAGGCCTTGGCCTTCTCTGAGTGACTGGGTAACTTTGTCACTAGGAACTTGGATGGTGGCTCGCTGTGGAACTCTAGAGCATAACCTCTCGACGATATTTAGAACAAATTTGTGTGAGGTTTTTAACCATACGGATCTCCTAGCCGACACAGAGAGAGCTGCAGATTTGGCTGTAAATTTTACCGCATCTGTTGCTGCATCCAAAATAAAGCTAGTTGCTTTAAAGAGCATAGGGAAAGGTTTTAAGTAGATCTTCCCTAGGGGTACCTGCCTTGAGGTGTTCCTCCAACTGGGATAGCCAAGGTTTTTGGCTACACAAGAAGTAGCCAGTGCGGGCTTTAAACCTGCCATGGAAGCATCCCAGGCCCTTTTTAGTACGATGTCAGTCCTCCTATCCATTGGATCTTTCAAATGACCCATGTCCTCGAAGGCCAGATCCGACTGCTTAGATACCTTAGACAGGGGGGCATCAAGTTTAGGAACCTTGTTCCAGACTGCCTCTGGGTTCTCGTCAAAAGGAAACCTTCTTTTAAAGGAATTTGGAAAAACCGGCTTTTTATCTGGCTCCGCCCAATCTTTGCGGACCAGATCAGAGAGGACCTCATGAATAGGAAACACTCTGGCTTTTTTCCCTTCCAGGGCAGCATACATAGTGTCATGCCTCGATAACAGACTCCTCTTCTTCAATCTCAAGTGTACCATAGATGGCACCTAGCAAATCATCTACCTCTTCGACAGATAATTTGTACTTTGACACTCTGTTAGCTGCGACCTGATTCTCCTCCTGGTCTGCAGCCGCATCAGAGGTTTCAGGTCTAACTAACTCGGGGCTATGCTCCCTTTCCCTACGGGGCTCCCCGGAGCTAGGCATAGTGGGGCTTGGTGAAGGGGAAACTGTAGAAGCACTACTGATGGTAGCAGCCGTGCTAGCATTAGCAATTAAATCTCTAAGTGATTTAAATGTAGAAGCCATTTCCTCTTTAAATTAACCCAGAAATCTAACCACTGGAGAGTCTGCCTTAGATTTAAGCAATTTAGCTATACATTGTTTACACAGCGTTTTATCATAGCCTGAGGATAATTTACTACTACAGTTTGGACACTTTCTGCGGCCAGACTTGTCTTCCCTTGAAGATTCTTTAGCCTGAAAGAAAAGAAGAAGAACTCAGCCCCCCCTCCTTCACTGAGGGTTACACCCGTGCGGCTACCATCACCAGTTTCCCCCCTGGGATGTGACCCCCCATGGAGCAACACCCAGCCACCACATTACGCCTTACAATCCCCTGAGTACATGCCTGGCAGCCTACCTGGGGAATGCTGGTGCCTGCGTCCTCCATGGTTGCACCCTCCTCTGATCCCGCTGCTCGTCCTGTGTAGCTGGAGGCAGGCCGGGATATGCAGGACCAGCCTAGGCTTTTCTTCTCCCCCATGCGCCGCTGGAGACCCGGAACCGGAAGTCTTGGCGCACAGCTATGACGTGATTCCCCTGGAAGTGACGCAACGGCGTCTCCGGCCCCAGCTGAACGGCGCAAATTTTCGAATCCACCGCTCTGGGGGAACTGCGCCATTCTGCCACTGACCAACGTCGGCACCAGGAAGGGGAGAGAAAACGGGCCTGCTCCGTTAAGCTGGACGGTACCCGTGCCCAGACACCACATAGGTGAGACTTCACAGGGCGCAACAGCAAGGACCCGGTCCCCTGTGCGCCCTCCAATTCTCTGCAGGAGAGCCCCTGAGACATGACGTCCAGCATGTTCCATTTGGCAACATGTTCCTCCGACGGAGAAAACACAAAGACTGGCCAGGGACCTGAGGGACCGCCTTTTGAACTGCTGGCAATGTGTTTCCTGTGTCGATGGGAGGGACTCCATCTCTCAAGGGCTGTCCTGGAAGACGACTAGGGAAACACATTTCCCAATCAGGTATTCCCCATCCTTCCTGCATGCCCAATACCCACAATTCTTCTTAGCTAACACAGAAAGTAAAACAAAGGGGGTTGTGTTTCTATTTTCTAAAACGAGTAAGTTCAAGGCAATGTTGGTCCATAGAGATCCTGAGGGGAGGTTTATCTTAGTGAAGGGGGTGATTGATGACCAATTGTTCTCCTTTGTTTCCTATTACGCCCCTTAAAGGGCCAAGCGGCGTTTTTTCGGACAATGTTCCTGGTGTTTGGAGTGTTGTTGGAGGGAACGGTGATATTCAGAGGCGACTCTAACACCGCTTTTGACCAAAGTCTGGATAAGTCAAAGATTCCGTCTAAACAATTTACCCGCCCCTCTAGGTTTAGCTCTAAGATAGCGAAATTGATATACCAACATGGGCTTGTCGACATTTGGCGGGAACTGAATCCCACTACACGAGACTATACACTCTTTTCGAACCCCCATTTGTGTTACTCCAGAATTGATCACATCTTTGTCTCTTCTATTCACATCCCTTCAGTACACAAAGCTATCATAAAAGACACAGCTCTGTCTGATCATTCTATGGTGGTAATGACCATACAGAGACGCTTTGATAGACCTTCTGTATCCCATTGGAGGCTTAATGAATCCTTACTTGATGACCCAATAATAGTGATTGAAATAGAAAAAGCACTAAAAGGAATATTTTCTTATTAATGACACGGATGGAATCTCGGCCGAGACCCTTTGGGCTGCTCACAAGGCCTCGATCCGGGGAAAGATCATTCAAATAGCTTCTAAACTGAAAAAAGAAAAGTCCTCGGATGTCGAGAAACTTGAGAGGGAATTTGCATCTCTCAGCAAACAACATAAAAAGGACCCATTAAAAGGTCCAAATCGCACAACTTCATAATGCAAGACTAGCTTTAAACCTAGCTCTCACGGTCAAAGCCGAGAAGTCCATCTGATGGTCTGGTGCTAACAGACTTTCCCCTAAACTACGTACATACACTCTCCCTAAAATTAGACAACAGGACGACTCCACAACTCTCAATCCCCAACGTATTCTACGATCATTTCAGGAATTTTACACTAAACTGTACCAGAAAAACAATATGGCTAAGGTTCCCATCATAAATTTATTTCTGGATAATCTCCCTATACCTCATCTCCGTAAGGAGCATATTGAGTTACTGGATGCTCCAATTAAAACAGAGGAAACCATAGGACTAATTAAAGATTTAAAAGGGGGGTCGGCCCCCGGTCCGGATGGGTTCTCCACCCAATATTATAAGTCCTTTTTGAACATATTGGCCCCTCACCTTACCAAATTATTTAATTCAAAACGTAGGGGAGACCCGATTGATTCTTCTCTCAATGCGGCCTACATATCCGTGATCCCCAAACCCAATAAAGACCCCGAACGAGTAGAAAATTATAGGCCCATTTCCCTAATCAATAACGATTTGAAAATTCTTACCAAAATATTATCTAATAGAATGAGCTCCTTTATTAATCTTTACATCTACAAGGACCAAGTGGGATTTATCCCCGGGAGACAGGGCTCGGACCAAGTAAGGAGAGCAGTGGATATAATATCTATTCTCCAATCGGGCTGGGACGGGGGCCCTAGGCAGGAAGGCCTTCTGCTCTCCTTAGATCTTCAAAAGGCCTTCGACTCCCTCTCCTGGTCATACTTGTTTACAATTTTAAGACGTTGGGGATTTGGCAAATCTTTTTTTGGGGCTGTTAAAGGCTCTATATTCCGAACCGGAAGCTAGAATCAAGCTACAGGGGTACTATTCTGAACCCATTCATATCGCCAGAGGGACGAGGCAAGGATGTCATCTGTCCCCTCTGATCTTTGCTACAGCGATTGAGATATTGGCTATAGCAATAAGATCAGATCACACCATTAAAAGGTGTTAGTTGTGGTCAAGCAGTCCATAAATGTGCCCTGTTCGCTGATGACGTGCTTCTTTTTATCACTTCACCAATCACATCGCTACCCAATATAAATAAACTCATGGAGTCCTTCAGTAAAATATCTGGATTATGGGTTAACATGTCTAAGTCCCAAGCGCTGAATGTATCCCTACAATCCACTATAGTTGATCAACTGAAAGCATCTTTCAAACATAATTGGAGTACCTCCTCGATCAGATATTTAGGAATCAATTTAACCCCCAAGATTGAACAATTATATAAGGCAAATTTTCCCCCATGTATTGTATATTGGAGAATGATCTTCGATCATGGTCGCACTATAAGATCTCATGGTTGGGTAAAATCCACTCAATAAAAATTACTCTACTCCAGAGACTCCTTTACCTATTTAGATCTCTCCCAATAGCGATCAGTAGAGAACATCTCAAATCGTTCCGGGGAAGATAGTTAAATTTGTCTGGGGGAAAAAGGGATATAGGCTCACTCTAAGCTTTCTTTTTCAGTCCTAAAACACGGGGGGGTTTGGGTCTTTCCAATCTATTCAGATATTACCAGGCAGCTAGGCTTGCCCAACTTTCAATAATTTATTCTAGATATGAAAAACCTGACTGGATCAATATAGAAAGGCAGGCGGTCCCTTCCCACACCCTTGATTTCCTACTTTGGTGCCTCCGCAAATCCAGACCATCGATATTATCACTTACACTGTCACAATATCTGAAACTTTGGGACGACATGAAAAATGTTTCCTCTTTGACATCGGACATTAGACCACTATCCCACTTATTCCACATTCCACTGTTCAGTTCAGGAATGGACATAAAAGCGTTCCAATGGTGGCTAGATAAGGGGATGTATAGAATTGGACACGTGTTCACCTCTTCTGGTCCTATTTCTCTTAAAGCGGGGGTTCACCCTAAAAAAAAAAAATATGTATTTATCTACCATACAAACCAGCATACTAGCGTCAGCTACAGTATGCCTTTTTTTTTTGCGCTGTACTTACGGTTTAATCCGTAACTTTCGTTTCAGACTCCGGCGGGGAAATGGGCGTTCCTATGAAGAAGGGTACATGATTGGCATCCAGCTATGGCGCGTCACGCGTTCCGAAAAAAGCCGAAATAGGACGCGGACATATACGGTGCCTGCGCAGTGAACTCCTAGTCTGTGCGCAGGTGCCGTATAGCGCTGTGAAGAGCAGAGTCCTACTCCGGCTATTTTTTTTAACGTGTGACGCGCCATAGCCGTCCGTCAATCATGTTCCCCTCTTCATAGGAACGCCTTTCCCCGCGGGAGTCTGAAACGAAAGTTACGGATTAAACCGTAAGTACAGCGCAAAAAAAAAAGGCATACTGTAGCTGACGCTAGTATGCTCAGTTGGATGGTACATAGTTGTGTTTTTGGGTGAACCTCCGCTTTAAGTACTGTTTGGAAAAGTTGGACCTGCCAGAATCTGAGAAATTTAGACACCTCCAAATTCACCACTTTCTAAATTTGATATGGCAAAATAAATTGAAACCCCCAGAGTTCACAAGTTATGAACGCTGGTGTGGTCAGGGTATGGAACATAAAGGGGGTATCACTTTAATATACCCGTCACTTTCGGAACCTACCTCTAAATTTCCTTATATGGAAGCATGGGAGAGAGACTTACAGGATACCTGGGACCTGAAAGATTGGCACAGAGCGGGAACAAGAGCGTATAAATGTATTGTGAATGTTGCTTTAATAGAAGCCAATCTGAAGGTTATGATGAGATGGTACTTGGTCCCCACTAGACTGGCATTGATATATCCTTCCGCCTCATCTTTATGTTTCAGGGGTTGTCAGGCTCAGGGCTCCATGTTGCACATTTGGTGGGAATGTTCGAAAATTAGGAGTTTCTGGAATAAGGTGTTTGCCTTATTCGGAAAGTTTTGGGTACCCCAGTGGTGCAGTCTCCCCAAGTAGCTCTACTGAATGCGTACATTCCTAAGCTTACTAAATTTACTCGAAAATGTATAGCGTTTATGCTGTTAGGGGCAAAAATTGTTATAGCTAGAGCATGGAAGCTTCCAAAAGTCTCTATAGCGGCTGCCAAAAGAAAGATCTCTTGGATAATGACACAGGAGAAACTGGTCAGCTCCTTAATGAAAACCACCACAGCGTTTGAGGCGACGTGGGAGCCCTGGGCCGAATACATGGGAATCTCCTTGATTCCGGGAGTTATTGGGACATGAAAATTCTCTCTAGTTTGTGAGCTGAATCTATATTCTCTGGCTTTTTCTTTTTTTTTCTTCTCTATACTGTTCTTTCCCTTCCCTTTCATTCTGGTAGATTTACGAAGTTGACGACCAATGTTAGAATTTATCTTGTTTACTACTGGCTGTGAACCGCTCTTACTTTAATAATTCCCTTTGGAGAGCTTTCAAACAGTGGTTGTGTATTAATCATGTTTTTGGAGAGACGTTTAATCGTTAGTCAACTACTAGCTTTCTATTCGGATCCCTCGTTTGGCTCTGGAGGTCACTGGTATTCCGGAGCCCTGCGGGCGACCCCATTGGAAGTGGAGAGTTTTGTATTAGGGTTAACTCAGTCGGCCCCAGGCATTGTGTGTACCCATTTGGAATGCCTGGTCCGGCGATCATTGGTTCTGTTCTCCACCGAGACATTTCTTTTTGTTGAATTGTGGGTTATTCCATGAACGCGGAGGAAGTTGCTAAGTGACTTCTTAGTAAATGCAAGAAAATGTTGTTTTTTATTTTTTTATGGCTACTCATTTGCACTTCTTTGTTGATATTGTAGTGTATCCCAGAGTGAAATGGGGGCTTTAACCTGTATTGTACTTTGTTTCAATAAACTTCTCTTTAAACTAAAAAAAAAAAAAAAAAAATGATAAAATGCACTTATTGCATCAGAAGGGTAAATCAGTATATAATCAAACTCAAGAGTGAAGCCATTCATGGGGCCATGGGATGGTGCAAATATTGTCATGGGAATGCAGAGATGTGCCAGGAACCTGCTGGTATGCAGCTGATGTCATCCAGTCTGTAACACAAGCAAGCAGTAATGTGAATGCAGAGCTCCCTTAACTGTAATTGGCCGGATGAGTCTGGCTTGGCTCCACTTCAGCTGTCATCTGAATAGTTAGGCTGTGATGTCAAACATCCAGCGGAAAGGCATAGCTGGACCAGCCCATTTTTGTCAAAACAAGAAAACATTTTTATTGATTAAATTGTAACCATCTTTGTGGGCCGCCAGAGCTACTGGTGGTGTGGCTTGCCAGTGTAATTCACTTGCTGTGCTCAGCCTTTAGGGGTCCCAGCTCACCTCTTGTGTTCTTATGTGAGACTGTATGTCAGCCTGATTGCACTGGGTAGCCCAGTGCAATCAGGCTGACAGAGGAGCACGTGACTCAAAACGCTTCCCAACTGTGCATGCTCATAGAGTGATGTCAGACTAAAGAGGTCCTAGGAATTGCAGCCACACTTCCTTGTTTCGGATGTGTCCGTATTCCTTCACATCAGAGTTGGTGCCCTTTTTCTATCTATCCCCTGACTGTGACTTAGGCTGGAAGTGCAATTATTGTATTTGAATACATTTTATGGTTTTAGCCATTCCCAAACCGTGGAGTGGTTGAACAGTTTCTCGCGCTTCTTTTTAACAAAAATATAAATGCACATAGCTTTGCAGGTAAAAAAAGTGGCCTTTATTTCTACATAAGCCTGCAAAGTATTGCAATTTCAGGCTCCTTCATGTTTTCACTCCAACTTTCTGCCTGTAGTTCTGTATGGGTTTTTCCCTTTGACAGCTGAAGTGAGTCCGTCTGACCTGGTGCCAGACAGTAGTGCATTAATTCACAGATCCATGTGGCACATATTTCTAATGTGTCAGTGGTGCAGGGGGGAAGAATCCCTGCCCACTTTCATGGGGATGCTGAATATGTTACACCCTAAATGCGGGTGTAATGTGTTACAAAAGGTGAACTCCTTTAACCATTGGACACTTAAACCCCCTTCCTAACCAGACTCATTTTCCAGAACTGTCAGCCATGTTTGGGACATTACACATTTTTTGACTACCTCTTACACTTTTGAAGGCCCTGGAGCACAAGGACAATGGAAACATCCACAAAATGACCCCATTTGGAAAGTACACACCCCAATGTATAATGGGGCATAATGAGTCTTTTAAAGATGTATTTTTCCCCAAGTTTTTTGAATACATGGAAAGAAGTTGTTAATTTATAAGATATTGCTAACACATACATAGCAAAAACGACACCCCAAAATACATTCTGCTACTCCTCCAGAGTATAACAAAACCACATGTGCGAGTCTTTTCAACAGCCTGCCACATACAGAGGCCCAACATGCAGGAAGCACCATCAGGGACATACATTTCAAATAAAATTTGACTATTACACTTTTGTGAGACATTGATGGGCACTGTAGTAGCAAGAATGCGGAATGGATGAACTGATGTGGCATGAATGAGAACTGATGCCGCGAAAATGGGCACTGATGTGGCGCGGATGAGCACAGATGAGGCAAAAATGAGAAAGAATTAGCACAGATGAGGCAAAAATGAGCAAGAATGAGCATAGAGGAGCATGGATGAGCCAGGGATGGATGGAGCACGGATGAGCCAGGGATGGATGGAGCACGGATGAGCCAGGGATGGATGGAGCACGGATGAGCCAGGGATGGATGGAGCACGGATGAGCCAGGGATGGATGGAGCACGGATGAGCCAGGGATGGATGGAGCACGGATGAGCCAGGGATGGATGGAGCACGGATGAGCCAGGGATGGATGGAGCACGGATGAGCCAGGGATGGATGGAGCACGGATGAGCCAGGGATGGATGGAGCACGGATGAGCCAGGGATGGATGGAGCACGGATAAGCCAGGGATGGATGAAGAGCGGATGAGCCAGGGATGGATGGAGCACGGATGAGCCAGGGATGGATGGAGCATGGATGAGCCAGGCATGGATGAGCCAGGCATGGATGGAGCACGGATGGAGCATGGATGGAGCACAGATGAGTCAGGGATGGATGGAGCATGGATGAGCAAATATGGAACATGGAAGGGCACATATAGAGCATGAATGGGCACATATATAGCATAAATTGGTGCATATAGAGCATGAATAGGTACATATAGGGCATGGATGGGCACATATGGAGCCTGGATTGGTACATATAGGGCATGGATGTCCACATGGAGCATGGATGGGTACATATAGGGCATGGATGGGCACATATGGAGCCTGAATGGTAACCATAAAGGGCATGGGTGGGCACATATGGAGCCTGGATAGAGACAGATCAGCACTGTAGGCACTCCAGAGACAGCCCACAGAGCTGCTGCACTCAGCTCCCTCCTCTCTTCGAACACTGTACTGATCGGTGCAAGGAGAGGGGAGGAGCTGCACCCGACAAGCTCCGGTTTGTTGACAAGTGATCGCTCCGTCATTGGACAGAGCAATCACATGGTAAAGGGCCGCTGTTATTGGCCTTTACCATGTTCTGTGACGCGCCGGGTCCTGAGGACATTCACGTGGCGCGGCCCACGGGGGCGCAATTCTGTGAGGACGTCCTCCCAGAATAAACTGACCATGCTGTAGCCGTCTTTCGGCTATGGCCCGGTCGGCATGTGGTTAAAAAAAGATTTCAGATCAGTTGCAGTGATCAACAACTCTAGCTTTGTGGTCATTTTAATTAAAATTTTAACAACCCCTATAATCTCCACATATTAGTTGGAAAATCAACCCCAATAATCTCCAGCTGGAGGGCAAGGGTGTGACCACTATGTCAGGCTGACTTGCAATGTCTAGCCTGATACAGAAATTATATTTAGATTTGAGCCTAAGGGTATAATGAAAAAGGTTACAAGACCACATAGTATTCCAACACAACAATGCTCTTCCACCACAATTTTGGAAATCTAACTATAATATAGTATAGTCTAACCTTCTGTATCTCCACTCCCCTTGGCACCTTTAGAGGTACTCTCTGCAGGTTTCCCTTTATCTAGCTCTTCTTGAATATCTTCTGATAGCTTTTCATCGTCTTCCTCTTCCCCAACATTTTTGTAATTGGGTCGCTTTTGGTGTTTCTTTCTGCCTCTCTGTCTGTTAATCTCCAAGGATTTCTCCAACGTTTCCTGGGGTTTAGTGAAACATTGAATGCTGGAATCTGCCTATGTGAAGAAAACAAAAATCACAATTTAGGAATGAAAGTTAAAAATTAGCCAAGCATTTCATTTTGATAAATAAACTCCTTACGGATACAAATTATAACTAAACAGTACACATTTAGCCATATTCCATACATCCTTTTCTGCTTTTCTGGCTTCACTGGAGTCAATTCTGATTGGGTTCTAATGAGTTACTGTACAAACTAGAAGACCTATTTACTAAATAAGGCTAATAAAATAGGTTTCCCTACACAACTATAAAAGAATATTAATTTTTGTTTTACTCCAAAAAAAAAAAAATTATATGTATATATAGAACTCTTACCAATAACACGCTTTCACAATTTTTCCAGGATAGCCCATAACAGAAAAAAAACAAAATGCATATTAATGCATCCAGTGAAAGTGCACATACATGAATTCTGTGTGAATGGAGTAAAAGAATAACTAAACTTTTTTTTTTTTTTTTTTTTTAAGTTTTGGATAGAGTGGAGAGGGATTAGAATGCTTGTGAGTTTGTAGTGATGTCTGTGACCCCGTTAAGGAGATTTACCCTCTCTATGTGTCCTGTTTACCATTATCATTGAGCCCTCGTTCACACTGAACACGGCTCTGAAATTGTGCACGTTCATCTGAACTTGCACAATTTCAAAGCTGCATTTTCTTCCATCCATGTCTCCCGGAAGTTACAAATAAGTGGAATATGGACTTGAGTGTCCAAATTAAATCAGAGGAATGGGAAAAAGTGTTTATCCTTACACATAGTATGTTGTTAGCAACTAAGGCACATGGGATGAATTTCAAGCTTCTTTCTCGTTGGTATAGATCCCTGTTGTTGCTCCACCGGATATATCCAAATGTCTCAGACCTTTGTTGGTGCTGTCATTCTGCCAAGGGTTCGTTATTGCATATTTGGTGGGAATGTCCTTCTGTACACAATTTTTGGGATATGATACTCCAGCTTCATACTCGTGCAACTGGGGTGGCTATTCCCAACACGCCACAAATTACTTTGCTGTCCATATTACCCGGCTCGTATAAAAGCATTAAAAAAGCCCTTTCGAGACATTGGTTGACAGCTGTTATACCACACCACTGGCGGCCAGTGTATGCTCCATTGTTGATTGAGTTTCAGAGATGGACCATATGACAGAACCCACTGTCGCTGTGCATTTTGGAAAGGACTGTGGGCTGGCCTCCTGCCCACAGACTGTGGCCCAGAAGAGACTGAATGACTTGGGGACAAGCTGGCATTGAGATAATGTGATGTAATGCTACATCCCTTATCCCCACCCCCCCCCATTGTTGTTGTGTTTAATTGTGTTGGTGCATGGCACATAGACAATGGTCTGGACTGGAGACATATTTCCACAGGGGATGTGTAAGGAGGGGCTGCCTGCTTATCATAATTTCTTTATGTTTCAACTGTAGTTTCTGTTTCAATGTACAAGTGTTGAGTTCCCATTGTTTTTCCTTGTCCCCTACCCCCCTCTATGACAAGGCCAAGGAAAGTCTCCCTAACTGTTTCAAGGTATGTGTATTGTACGTAATAAACAGTTGATGCTTTGCACGTTTAACCCTTGACACCTGTGTGGCTTGTATCGTGATTGAGGGGTTACGGGCTGTTATGGCGAATCTGCAGGCTGTGGGTGTGTTTGGAGGACATGAGACACAGGTCTGGTGGATGTGCCCGCATGGGGCAATCGAGATCCATCACAGTGGTGGCAGCAGTGGGATATCTCCTGCAGTCCGGGACATCCAAACCACCACCAGGATGCAAGATCCGGGCATCCGCCAATGAGCATTACGGGGACCGGCCAGCATGAGAGTGGAGTTCGGGAGGAGGCTGCAAGGCATGCGGAAGCAACATCGGGGACCAGCGACGGAGCACACCATGCTCGGCTGGGGGGATGTGATCCACCTGAAACTCTGGCAAGAGACGCTAAGCCAAGAGTGGTGCCATCAGGGGAAGATCATTCCCTCCTCCACAGAAATGTACTGGACACAGTACTGTGCGCGAGAGGTGTTCCTGAGGGAACGACCGCAAGTGGAATACAGAGCTTGGAAGATTGGCCCGGGAGGAGATGAGGCTGGACACCAGCTACAAAGCTCTCTGGTGGTTTGCGTCTCAACTGTGGCCAGGTACAGCAGATGGCAGCCCGACAGAAGGCATTGGCTACGGCAGCATGGGGCTGCTCCATAAAAAAATGTACGCGGATCCAGACTTTGGGAGTGACAAGGAGTGGTGGCTGGAAGACATCCTGGACTTCCGAGATGAGGTGCTGGACCTCCCCGAAGAGGTGTGCGACCTGGAGGAATTGGAGTTCCTGGTTGAGCAGGAATGGGAGCTCGAGATTGCCTACAGGCGGCTGTGTGACGGTGATCAGCAGCCTGGCATGGCTCCCTTTGCCTGGGACTGTCCAGGAGAAATAGCGGACAGTCATGAAGAAGCGGAGCAAATGAGGCCAGGGGGTGCCCCTATGTTTTCCCGTCCTAACCGCAATGGAAGAAGCAGCGATGATACAGAGGGCACTGCGAGTGTTAGAATACCAGAACGCACTGGATGTTTCCCAGGCAGCGAGACAAGCCAATAGCATAAAGGCCTCAGAAGGGGGAGTTGAGACGAGCGCTGCAAGGCTGGTAAATGGTGAGCAGCAGCAAGTCCAGAGTATTGCATCCGGTGCCCCAGCAGAAGCGCTGGCTACGGGGCAGAGGGATGACCTCAGTGAGCTGTTTCCCCAGCACTTGGACACTACCCCAGTGTATATGCCCCCAGCGGAAGCGCTGGCTGTGGGGCAGAGTTGCGCTGGCCCCTGCCCAGCCCTCAGTATGTATTTGGAGGGTTTGGGAGATAGCCCCTGTCAAAAGTCACCCCAGTGGCTGGTCACACAACCGGGAGGGGAGAAAACCCTTCTCCAGTGACTCAACTCTACCTTTGTATATGTCTCCCCAGCAGAAGCACTGGCTATCGGGCAGAGTGCCGCTGGTCACTGCCCAGCATCAGAAATAGAGATGGAGAGTTTGGGAGATAGCCCCTGCAAGATACCTCACTAGCGGCTGGTAACTACACCAGGAGAAAAGCAAATACCTTTTCCTCCCCAACGGCTTAGCACTACCAGCCGACTTCAGAGCAGAGGATTATTCAGCTCCCCCCCCAATACCTGCAACCCAGCCCCGAATCAGGAGAGTGCGGACAGATGTTCCCACTCTGCAGCGGCTGTTTTTATTCACGGGAAACCGCATGTGCGGTTTTGCTCCCCAGTGCCAGTCATACTTTTCCTGGTCATGTTTGCCTGGGTGGAACTTTGTGACTAACACAGGTTCAGACCAGCTGAGGGTCAGTAATCTAGTTAGTCTGTTTTTAAAAGGGGAGAAATGTAACAGAACCCACTGTCACTGTGTATTTTGGAAGGGACTGTGGGCCAGCCTCTTGCCCACAGACTGTGGCCCAGAAGAGACTGAAAGACTTGGGGACAAGCTGGCATTGAAATACATTCATTCTCCCCCCCCCCTGTTGATGTGTTTAATTATGTTGGTTCATGGCCCATAGACAATGGTCTGGACTGGAGACATCTCTCCGGAGGGATTGTGTAGGAGGGGCTGCCTGCTTATCATAATCCCTTTATGTTTCAACTGTAGTTTCTGTTTCAATGTACAAGTGTTGAGTTCCCATTGGTTCTTCCTTGTCCCCTACCCCCCAATATGACAAGGCTAAGGGGAGTGTCCCTAACTGTTTGAAGGCGTATGTTTTGTTTTTTAATAAACAGTTGATGCTCTGCATGTTTAACCCTCAACACCTGTGTGGCTTGTCTTGTGATTGAGGGGTTAAGGGCTGGTTATAGCGAATCTGCTGATGCGTTTGGAGGACAGGAGACACAGGTCTGGCGGATGTGCCCACCTGGGTTATCCGAGATCTGTCACAGACCATATTGAGAGGATGGAGATTCTTCTGTCACAGGAATTGGACACTTATGAACAATGTTGCCAAATTTGGCTCCCTTGGAAGGTGCTAAGGGAATCCCTTGAATTATGGAATCTATATATGGGTTGGAGATAGGAAACTGGTTTGAGAGTTGGGTTGAATGAGGCGATCTTGGTTTAGGTAGCCATTTCTAGTAGTTTTATTTATTTGTTTATATTATTTTTTTTTTGTTGTGTGTTGTGTGATATATCTAACACCACTGTGGGATTTTAAGATAGGGAGTAGGAAATGATATATTTTCTAATTGGACGAAGGAAGATAAGGCATGGTTATTCTCATTAGGGTTTAAAAATCTGAATGGTCTAGAGCAGTGGTCTCCAAACTGTGGCCCGAGGGCCAGATCCGGCCCTTTGCTTGCCTTTATCCGGCCCTTGGAGCTCTATCCCTCCCAATGATACGAGACACTATTCTGCCATCTGACACTGATAATGGAGCACCATTTCTCCCACCGACACCACTAATGGGGCACTATTCCTCCCTATGATACCAGCAATGGGGCACTATTCCACCCCCTAATACCAGATGTTTACTCCACTGATGCCAGAAAAATTTTCACTCCCGCTGGCCAAAGTCCGGCCCTCCAAGAGTCTGAAGGACAATAAACCGGCCCTTTGTTTAGAATGTTTGGAGACCCCTGGTCTAGAGTATCACCATGTGTTTCTTTATAGCATAGGAGTTTATTGATGAGTAGACAGTCTCCAGTGTTATTTCATTTTTAGCTTTCTTTTTTTTTTTCTCCCCTCTCTCTTTTTTTGTAGGGACTCTTGCAGTGTGTTGGTATATGGTTATATGCCTTATGTTTTATATATTATTATAATGTGGTATGTTCTTTATCATTACCTATAGGATGTGGATAATGTTTTTTGTTACGTAAATTAGAAAAGCAATAAAATCAGAGCTGAAAAGAAAATTAAACTCATCCCTGGCATGTTATATTTCTTGTGACATGCGCCCATATGGGTACCAAAATCCTACTTTAACCACTTTTGGACCGCCCCCTGTCACCTACAGAACATTATCAATACTATGGCAAAATAGGAAAAAAGCTATACAACATATTTTTTTTTGGACAAGGTGGACTTACTTAATCCTCCCTTTGTGTGATCTACAAAGAATATATATATATATATATATATATATATATATATATATATATATATATATATATATATATATACACACACACACACACACATACTTGTGATTTTTTTGGAATAGGACACCTGAAGTCTTACACGCCTAGGACCAGACAATATCTAAAGACTAATGCAAATTGGAGCGTGGCCTGGCTAGCAATGGAGTAGGATGCGGGTAGAAGGAGCTCATCTTGCTAAAAATCAAATCTACCAGCCTGCATGAATATTTGGGTCTAATTTTACCCACAAACCTGCCTGGAGAATCCGGGACCGGAGAAGAATATGTCCCCACCGAAAAAATTGTCTGCTGCGGTGTAAAAGCTGGCCAAATATTGGCACAAGGGAGATGAGGAGCCGGCCAAGGATGGCGCGGATGAAACTCCGGGGGAGGATTGCCATGCTGTGGAGACGGCGAAGGTGTTGGAGGCTATAGCTGCACTCCAGGGCACCCTCACGGCGAAAATAGATGAGGTGAAGATAGATATATCCCTCATGCGACAGGATCTGTCCACGGTTCAGGACAGGGTCACTGAGACGGAGACCCGTATCAGCGCCGCAGAGGACATATTACACCCCTTACAACATGCCACGGAGGACATGCAGCGCCAAATTCGCCAACTACACTCCCATCAGGGCGAAATGGAGAACAGGCTCCGCCGCTGTAACCTATGTTTCATAGGAATACCGGAGCGGGCGGAGGGCAGAGACCCGGCTGAATTCTTGGAAAACCTCCTTATGAAAGTGTATGGGTGTGAGGCATTTTCGGTCATGTTTACGGTGGAGAGGGCGCATTGTATACCAGCAAAGCCCCGTATATGTATTGCTAAATTCCTGAACTTCAGGGACAGGGATAAAATTATGTAGGGAAACATGAACATGGAGAATGGCCACGTGGAGGTTTTTCCAGACTTCTCCAATGAGGTGCAGAGGAAGAGATCCCAATATCAGGATGTGAAGTGTCGCCTCCGAGTGCTGAACCTCAAGTATGCCATGCTGTTTCCAGCCAGGCTCAGAGTGGAAGAAGATGGTCGGGTGCAGTTCTTTGACACCCTGCCGCGGCTGGGCCTGGTTGGATTGTAAGGGGAGACCAGTGTAGCGCCTGCCTTGGCTGACTGTGAGTACCATTTATTAGGAGATTTTTGGGGAATTTCTCCCTTGTCCCTTCTGCCACGTGCATGAGGCCCTGCTGTAGGGGTCACAGATCAGTGCTAGGGGCCTAACCTATGTTGGTTTTATTTTTTCTAATTTTGGTCCTGTTACACGTTTTGACTTTTTCGGGGGGCCCTTATGGGATGGAAGCTGCTCCGTCCGGGCCCGGTGGGAGACGTCAGAATTTTTAGTTGCTACATATATGTGCTGCAGCGGTCATGTTTAAGATCCGCTGGTGATATTGCTGGAGCAGTGGGGTGGACATAGAGAGAAATATGCTGAATAGCAGGAGGAGCAAAGACCTGAAATCTTTTGGGAGTATTGCCCATTTCCCACTTCGAAACCACGCGTGGCTCAGTGAACAACCGCCCCCTTGGGAATGACTGACTCTATAATGCCATGCTACACACAGAACTTAAGATATGTGCCTCCAGTCAGGTTTTACTGCTGGACGTTTTTTTGCTTTGGTTCAATTTGTTGGGTATCAAATGCTCACACCAGGTTGGGGAGGTGATGGGCTGGGGGGGGGGGGAGTTGTTTGTTGGCAGGGTCACCGTTGTGACCCTCAAGGGTTAGAACAGTACTTGCTGTGTTGCTGTAGAGATGTGATGAGGCTACCATTGTATGTTGCTGTAAGTAATGGAGATCTTAATATGAGTGGGATATTGTTACTGTCATATTTAAATCGCCACCCTGCTGGCCCGGCTAGTTAATTTTCACCTGATGGTACCATGACCTCAATCAAATTTTTGACATGGAATGTCCAGGGTGTGAGAAATAAAATTAAGCGCACAGCAGCCCTAGCATATCTAAAATCATAGAGGGCTAATAGAATTGCTCTGACCGAGACACATGTTACTGGTCATTTGCAGTCTGCTCTGAAGCGCCCTTGGATAGGCTGGGCTTATCATAGCACGCACACCAGCTTCTCCAGGGGGGTTTTGTTATTGGTAACAGAGGCCACCCCATTTGAGTTGATATCTTTAGAGACCGACCAGCAGGGGAAATATGTGTTTGTACATGCCCGCATTGGCGGATTGCCTATTTTGCTGATTGTTTGCTATACCCCCCCCCGTACAGCTCGGAGGTCGTCACTACGGGCCTGGCATTTATGGCTAGGCACCCGATGATACCGGCTGTGTGGATGGGGGACTTCAATATGACTATGGATCCATTTATGGATCGCCCGGCACAGGCTGGGGGGGGGGGAGGTGCCTGGGGGGTTCAGACTGACCAGACTGGACCGCTTGCTGAAGGAATTTGCCCCAATAGATGTGTGGAGGCAGCGGAACCCGTCGGCCTGGGCATACACATGTCATTCAACTAGCCACACCACTATGTCTCGCATAGACTACATTGTAGTTTCTACATCACTCATGCCAAGAGTAATGGGGGCTGGATTTGCGCCTAGGGCCTTGTCGGATCACTTGCCATGCTGGGTGCAGATGTCCCTTGTTGCAAAGAATATAAATATCTGAATTTTGACCATTCTCTGGTTCCAGACAGACAAGCTGTCTTCTTGGTCAACAGGATGCCCCAACAAGCCCCCCCTCCCCCCACAGGAATGTAATCTCTTAGGCCTCGTACACACGATAGGTTAACAAGAGGACAACGGTCTGATGGACAGTTTTCATCGATCAAAACTGATTGTGTGTGGGCCCCATAGGTTATTTAACCATAGGTTAAAAAAAAGCCAACTTGCTTTAAATTTAACCTATGGATTCCTAACCGATAGGTCAAAACCAATCGTTGGTAGTCATGACCATTGGTTAAAAATCCACGCATGCTCAGAATCAAGTTGACGCATGCTTGGAAGCATTGAACTTAGTTTTTTCAGCACGTTGTGTTTTACGTCACCGCGTTCTGACACGATCGGTTATTTAACCTATGGTGCGTAGGCGTGACGGACCATCAGTCAGCTTCATCGGTTAACCTATGACAACGGTCGTTCAGACCGTTCTCATCAGATGGACTGATCGTGTGTACGAGGCTTTACACTCAACTCCAAAGAGTCTAGGGAAAAGCCTACGATAGGCATTCTACAAACAAAGAGATTGATTAGGTCAAATTACTTACAAGGATCAAAGGGAATTGTTCTATATTGGAGATGGTATGGTCAAGATTGTCCTTCCCTACCTAGCCACTGGAGACAATCAATAACAAGGAAATAATCACGGAAGTGCAATAATAGGGTGAATGGCAAATGGGCGGCAATGGGTTTGTATTTGAAGGGTGTATGGGTCAAGTCCTTTAAAACCTTACTGCTGAGAATAAGAGCTTCTCTTTTTACACCGTGAGCTCAGCCAAAGCAGCAGAGAAAGTGTTGAGTATATTTCTATATTATTTGCCAGTATTGTTTATTAGGCCATAGACATTTTCTGTTAGAATGTGATGCTCCTACTTTGAAGGAAATAAATATAATTATGTTGAACTAGCAATGCTTCTGTCTTGATAACTAGCATTATAGCTATAAACCTAATATACACTCTGGTCTTATATACTAGCAAAAAAGGGACTCATGCATTTTAATACAGATGATAAATAGACACATAGTTATTATTGCATGATTTAATATTTCAATTGATTTTTCATTTGGCACCACAGATGTCTTTGGACATAGACTTCACAAACCCCAATGTATGTTTGTATTGAGTCCATTAAGCTAAAAAGTCCTCAACCCAGAACTGAAAATCGTCTCTAGCGCAGAGGAAAGATTAGCGCTGGCTCACGAATCTTGAAACTTTGCTTTGATGATCCAGAAACTTCTGTGAAATTTCATCAGACATACGGACGCGTAGAAACTGGTGAGATTTTTGGCTGATTTATGTTTGTATGTTAAACGTTTTCAGTGTAGTGTTAATGTGTGTTAGGCCTGTAACCAGTGGATGCACTGGTCAGTAAAGGGGAGTGATCACCCCTGGGTATGTGATATAGCCTGCAGATTGACAGGATAAACCACACATCTTTGTGGAAAAAGTGGGAGAAATATTGATTTTTATTTTTGATTTCATTGTATTTTACTTTATCTTTATTTTACCTTTAAATTTTTATTTTTTCTCTCGATTATTTTAAATTTCTTATTTTATATGTTTTATTATATTGATTTTTGTAGGATTTTTTTTATTATTTGTAATATTTTTTTTTTTTTTTTTTACAATTAGTTTTTTTTTATAAATTTGAATTTTTGTTATTTTTATTTTATTTTTACCCATGTGGAAGTGAAAGAGCTTTATGTTCCTAGAGAGGGTCAATGTGGCCTGCAGTCTGACAGGAAGGGCGTTGATTAAGGTAGGACTACAAATAGTCCAGTTTTTGTTTTATTGTTTCCTGTGGGTCTGTATCTGTTTGTTGGTCTGTGTTTATATTGTCTAAGCAACTGTTCAGTGTAGTTAGTTGCAGTTAACATAACAATGGATATTCTTGAACAGTTAACTGAAAAAAATGCCTGTATCCATTTTAGTAATATACAAAAGAATGTGTTAATACACCAATTCAATGATCTATTAAAGCAATGCAATACTCAATGAGGCCCTAAAAGTCTTCCAAAGAAAGCAAGAAAAAGAGAATGGCCAATTTGGTATGCATTTTATAGAAAATTAAGGAGATTGTGGAGCAGACAGAATTAGAATGGTGTAAGGCCCCGTACTCACGACCAAACATGTCTGCTGAAACTGGTCCGCGGACCAGTTTCAGCAGACATGTTTGGCCGTGTGTAGGCACGAGCGGACCACTTTCGGGCGGATCGGACAGGTTTCCAGCGGACAACTGTTTCCTGGACTTGCTTTAAAACAGTCCGCTGGAAACATGTCCCCCCGACATGTACGGTCGTCTGTACAGACCTACCGTACATGTCCGGCCGCCCGCCATCCTTCGCATGCGTCAAATGACTTTGACGCATTCGTGGAAGCATTTAAAAGGCAGGCTCGCCCACGTCGCCGCGGCGACACCGCGTCATCGAGCGGTGGATGCTGACACAAATGTTTGTGAGTGTGATGAAATGAGGGATGAGACAATTGGTGACTAAGAATAGTTTGTTGGAGCAAGGAGTGGATGAATGGAAGGAAACATGTATGTTCAGGGAACAATGTATTGCATCTTTAGAAAAGAAAGAGGTTGTGAATGAATCTGCAATATAAATGCTTAAGAGAGAGTTACAGGAAAGTAGAACTCAGCTAGCCCAAATAGATCATACCATTCTATCTTTGAAAGCACAGGCAATGGAGAAAGTGCACAGCCATTGTTGTGCTAACAAGGATACAGTCCAGAGTGACACAGGAGCAGGGAGAAGGGATGCTGATAGAACAGCAACCAGTATGGTCAGCTGACAATCCTGAAGAGCCCCCATATCAGAGTTCTTCTCTCTTTACTCCTGCGTCGGAAAGGACTTGGCCAGGATCTGCTATTATAAAAAGGGAGGGTAGCACCCAATCCATGACACTCTCTATACAAGATTGCACAAATCTCTGCCAGATTTTGGGAAAATTTGACACGAGTGCTTCACCCATTAGTCTCTCAAACAGGCTGGAAGCTGTAGTGACACACTATATTTTAAACAATAAGGATGCATGTGCATTCCTCTGTGCATGCCTTCCATTGCAACTGTGTGAAAAACTGCAACCACCAGTCAGGAATCAGAGGTCTAACTCCCAAGTTAAACTCAAATTGGGGGAACTCGGCAGATAGAATGAGGGAAATGCAGCGCATAATGGGAGGAAGGTATACTAGGGGTTCAGATACCCTAGAAAATACTAAATTTAGGAGGGGAATTGATCCAATACTCTTTTGCAGTGAATACTTCACCATTTATAAGGCCACATACAATTGTCCTGATATGTCTCATGATGACAGTAGTTTTCTGTGTTCTATGGCTAATAAGTGCACATGTATTGATTAACATACCAGAATTGCACTGAGGAATGCCACCTCATACCAGACCTTTATAAACATATTAAGGGACTGGGTTCGGGAGACAGATCAAGACAATAGGCCCCACAAGAGAATTGCAGGAGTAGTTAAAAGTGAAGGTAGAGTGAGATTTGCAGGCAGGTGTTAGATGTAGAAATACAAGCCATGTAATGAAGGACTGTCAATTGCCTAGGAGGAACACGGATGAGAAGAGGCTTTGGCATAAGAAGGAACAGCAAAAACATGGATCAGATAAGGTGGCAACGGAGCAGAACAAGGCACCTGATGCTACATTATATGGTCCTCTTTTTAGGGAGTTAGAGAAGATAGTGCAAGCTTAAGTAAACCAGGAAGAATATAAAACCTTTACCCCCGAACCAATCCTTAATTTAAACCATAGAGATTTCAGGCCCCAGTATTGTCTCTATTATGTCATCTGGGCAGGGACAAAAGCGGCAGACCATGTATCCAAGGGGCGATAGGGGGCCATCGCACAAATGTATTATTAGATACGGGAGCTGCCGTAAGTGTAAATAATATCAAACTTCAAAAAGATCTTAATGGGAAACAAATCTTCCTTAGAGGATTCGGAGAACAACTAGTACCTTCTGAGCAATCAATATGTGTACCCATAGAAATAGGTTATGTGTGGAACACAGTTTGTTTCTTTCCCCAACGCATGGGGGCCCTATTTTGGGCTTGGATGTCATGGGGGCACATGGACTGATTCTAGATCTATGTAATTGGGTATTGTGGAAAGGGTCTAGATACAAAGGCAAGGTGCACATGGTCATTAACAGTTGGGAGGTTGCATCAGTTAAAACAAATGAAATCATTGACCCACAGGCAATACTGAAAACAGAGGACCAAATATTGGCTAAAATCTTGTGGCAACATAAAGTGTGGGCAACGTCTAAAGCGCAATGTGGTAGAGTTTCAAACATGATTGTTAAAATTAAAGGCTCTGATCCGCCACCTCAGCGTCAGTACAAAATTCCGCCCAAATCTATCCCATACAGAGAGAGTACAGTGAGGAATTTGTTAGCACAAAATGTAATTAAAGAATGCCAATCTAAAACAAATGCAGCCCTCTGGCCAGTAAAGAAGGAGGGAGGGTGGAATTGAGGACTTCCGTTTTCCGGGGGGAGTGACCTAAGCATGGCGGAGTGTGAAGCTGGAGAGGAGAGCTTAGCGAGATCATGGTGCATCCTCCAGCAGACCGCCAGTACTGGAAGCCCTACTCAGCCTTACATAGCTCATGTCACTGCGGGGGAAGAGTTCTGGAAGGAGTTCAGGGGTTCCTGTATACTCCCAGTCACTCTTATATCACTCGATACCTGACAGTGAAGAGGGACCTGACACAGCAGGAGGACGCCGCTTCCAGCATGGTCTCGAGGCGGGACTCACTACCCGAGATATCATCTCAAGCCCCAGCGATGACATCCGTGCAGACCGGAGGTATGTCCAGAGGGATGGGAGCAACACAGGTGGAGCCCTCCGTCGAGACCCCGACAGTCAGCGGGGAGGAGGTACAGGTATGCTTGTATAATACTCGGGACACACAGACCCAGGAGCCGGATGCAGAGCCAGACATCAGACAGCTCAGCAAGCTTTTACAAGCGCTCCCCACAAAAGAGGACATACAGAAGCTAGTAACTAGCAGAACGGGGGCATTGAGAGAGGAAATAGAGGAGGTTTGCTCCAAAGTAATGATGGAGGGACCAAAAAATTAATAACCTGGAAGAACAGCATAATATCATGGACTCCAGGTTAGAAACTATGGAGGAAAAATTAAAGAAACAGCACCAACAACTAGTTATGCTACAACTACAAGCAGAGGAGGCTGAAAATAGGAGTAGAAGGAACAATATCCGGATAAAGGGGGTATCAGAGAGTTTGGAGGGACCTGCTTTGAGAGAGACGGTTACGGCTATTTTTAATAAAGTGCTGAAGAATCCCCCAGATACCCTACTTGAACTAGATCGGGTGCATAAGGTCCCTACTACTCGAAATCCTGCTCAGATTAACCCTAGAGATGTTTTGTGTAGGGTACACTTTTATAAGGTCAAAGAAGACATACTGAGGGCAGCGTGGAAAGAGGGAACATTGAACTGGGAGGGTGGAGAAATACAGATATATCCTGACCTCGGCAAGCAAACTAAAATTTGGCGATGTATGCTAAAACCCCTGCTGGATTATATGCTTACTAAGGGGGCTACATATCGATGGGGGTATCCGTTGGCAATGATTGTTAAGAAGGAGGGGCAGAGTTTTAATTTAAGGGACCCTGCCCAACTCCCAGAATTTTTTTCATTTTTTGGGTGCAGAAGCCATGGAAGTCCCTAATTGGCTGAAAATGCCTGCAACAGTGGACAGAAGCCCCCTATAGTGAACTTTCAGGGAAATAAGGGAGAGGCAGACACAGTTCAGAAGTTTTACAACAACATATATATCCGGAATTCAGCACAGGAGTGAGAAATAAGGATAGAAAGTGAATAGAGCTGTAAAGGAAGCCCTATGGAGAAAATGAATGTTTTTATTGTATTTTTCTTTTATTTTTGAGATAAGGTTTTTTTTTTTTTTTGATCGTGCCTCTCAGTGAATCTGGGAAATTGAAAATCTGAAAATGGGACCTTTTGACCCTTAGATTAACTGGCTTTTTTTTTTTTTGGTGTTTGGTAGATAATAGGGCAAAAGGGGGAAAACAAATTAAAATAAATATATAATAAATAAAAAATGAATAAAAGGAATAACATGGAAATAAAAGGAATTGGGGGATTTTCCCTTCTTTTTTGGAGATGCTCTTAATTTCTATTTTATTGTTTTGGAGCGGAATCTGAAGAGGGGAAGACTAGAAGTAGGTTTAAATAATGTATTGCTCGGGGGTGCATGCGCGAGGCTCGTGATGGGAGATGTGTCCCTGTAGAGCCCCGCACTCCCCGCCACAATTTCGGTATCTAATTAGCCACCTGGACCACCCAGCAACCCGTTCTTCCTGGCAGTCGCCTCTGGAACGCACGCCACACCTCCCGGGATTGTTCTGACCGGACATCGGGGCAAAACAAAGCCTAAACCTATCAAAGAGGCCTTGGCCCGCGCCTCGTTCAAGATGGCGGCGAAGGCCCAGGCTAAACAGCGTGCAGCCTCCCCGGACAGATCCACACACGCTGACAGCGATGATGAGGACGGAGCTGACTCGCATACCAGCGGTACTCCTACAGGGGAGGAGCCTAGTGATGCGATCGACGGGAGATCCGTCTGTTTGAGGAGATCGCAGACACTGAGCGGCATCTTTTGAATTGAAGCTGAGCTTTCTTTGATCTGGTGTTTCGTGAGTGCAATCGCTGTATTGATAAGTTTATTTACACCTGCATACAAGTTTTTGCACCATGTCTGTTTCTTTTCTCCTGGCATGAGCTGACCTACCCTGGATGAATAGGAGACTAAGGGGATGAAGTATACTGCACTGAGTACAACAAAGGACTAGCTCCCTTGTTCCATATACTAAAGCCAATGTGGAGTTTTCTTTCACTGAAGTTTTTCATGCTGCAAACTAGCGGGACATTATTGATTTATGTCTAGGAACACGATACTGTTTTCTCCTTTAATTAATTTGTATCGTTATTTGTTGGTTTTCTTTCACTAATTTTGCACATTGATTGATACCTCCTGATTAATTAGGGTGTGTACCAGGTATCTATTGGCACTATTGTATTCACAGTAACAAAGTTAATATAAGCGCAACACCTAATGCTATAATTGTCACTATTGGTTTTGTACACCTTTGTGTTTGCAGCTGTATTATTTGGTAATTTTGTTTTTAGTAGTTTTTTTCCTAGATTAATAGAAGTAGTAGCGCTGTAGTACCATATTTTTCTCGGTTCTTCTACCCTGACGCCTTCAGGTATGTCCCAGGGTGACTTTTTTAAGTACATGGAAACCATGCTGCACAAAGCGCTCAAAACTACCTCAGATCAGATCACCAATAGTCTGTCCCGTGAGATCAGGGAGCTAGGCCAGCGCACAGCGGACCTGGAAACCCCCGTAGATGATATTGAGCTGACCCTCCAAGAACAGGCCCAAGAGCAGGCGGCTCTTCGTGAGGAGAATGCAGCACTCCTATCACGTCTGGAAGATGCAGAGAACCGCTCTCGCAGGTCCAATCTGCGTATTTGCGGTATACCTGAAACTGTTGATGACCTGCAATCCTTCTCCACGGCCCTGTTCGGAACTTTCACCCTCTATTCCGATCGAACGTTTGGAATTTGATCGGATCCACAGGGCCCTTACCCGCCACCAACAAGATGGTCCCCCACGGGACATCATCATTAAACTGCATTTCTTCCGCACAAAGGAACAATTACTTGCATCTGCACGCAATAAGGACACTCTCCTGTTCCAGGGCCATACCTACTTGCTCTTTTCTGACCTAGCCCCCCTTACAATCGCTAAGAGACGAGCGATGAAGCCCCAATTGCAAATTATTATTCAACACCACCTGAAATACACCTGGCGATTCCCCTTCGGTTTGCAATTTTCCTACCAGGGGCAGCAGCACTCCTGCACCTCACCTGAATCTTTGCAGCGCCTTTTGGAATCCCTCCATCTTGCCGTCCCTGCACAAGCATCAGAGACTAACTTTCCTCGCACCCCAGCCCGCAACGCTGCTCACCCATACACCTTCACCCCAAAGAGATCCCAGCCGGGTCCTTCCTCTGTTCGCAAGGGGACCCCTGTTCGTTCTCCCAGGGATGGAGCTTCTGACCGCCAACTGTACTCACCTTGTTGAGGGTGTTTGACTAACTTTGTTTTTTTGCAGGTCTCTTTCTCCTTTTTTGTCTTTTCCCCCAGTGCCGGGCTGAACCCATGAACTGAAGTTTCCGCTATACTTTGTCTCATCTGCAGCAGATTCTTCTATCAAGGCACAATGGGACTACCTATCCTTGATCTCCCCCCATGCTTGGGGGAGATGTTTACAACCCCTTAGGACTTTTAGGGGTTGCTCTTTTTTTTCACATTCTTGTTTGATGTTTTAGCCTATTCTCAGTATGTCTCATGCTATAGCTTCATATGGTTTGAGACGGTTTTTGACATATTCTCATGATTGCTATTCTGGTCTATTTTTTAATGAATAGTATTTCCCTTATAACTGTACTGTTAGTCTTACACCTGCTTGAGGTCATCCTGATTACCTACAGATGTCACTATAGTTCTATAATACACCCTGGAGGAGATCCCCCTCCAGGGTCCATGATATTTTGGAATGCTGTTTTTCCCTCCTTCTCCCCCCCTCCTTTTGTTCTCCCCTTTCCCTTGGTCCTACTATTCTCCTGTCTCCCCCTCCTCTCTCCCCCTTGTCCCAACATGTCCTCCTGCCCTACCCCTTTTTGCTTATAGGCCATATTGTCACCAGATATCTGATTGTGGGCACTTTTTCTCAGATGTGTTACAATATACGTGTTGATAATGTTGACTTTGTCTACTACTGGTTTAGTTAAGTTACTTTTGTTTTTGTTTCCCTTTTTCCAGTCTGCATTTAGACCTCTTCTGCAGTCTGTTGATTATCTCGAACTGCCACATAACTATATCTGTTATCTCCCGTCTGTGGCGGGGAGCTTTCATTGCTCCCCCTTTCTACGGTGCACCCACACCTGTGCTAGCTGGCTGGCGAGTTGGTGCACTATTTGGTCGGGCGACAGAGTTTAACTCTTCTCCCTCCTTATGCCCTTTTGTTTGCCCTACGAACCTTCTTCTCCTCTCTCCTCTATCTCTGTAATCTGCTCTCCTCTCTTCCCTCCTACTTTTTCCTCGCCAGCTGGGTCGCATGGCCCTGAAGGTGTCCCCTAATATTCCCCCATCATATCCTTAGATGGCCCCCTTAAACATTCTTTCTTTAAGGGTCTGAACTCCCATAATAAGAGGGTAAAGGCGTTTTCAATATGTGCTTCTTTAAAAGCTGACATAGTGGCCCTCCAAGAAACTCATTTTTCCGAATGTATGACCCCAAAATATTTCAGCCCCAGATATCCTCAGGTGTTCACTGCTTCGGCTACCACAAAGCAGCGGGGTGTCTTAATTGCCTTATACCATACTCTCTCCTTCTCAGTGACCTCGGAAATAAAAGACCCTGAGGGCCGCTATATCATACTAGTAGGTCTGCTTCAGGAAGTGGAAACTACTCATGTTTCTTATTATGCCCCGAATACCAATCCAATCCCTTTTTTTTTTCGCATTTATTCCAGGTTTTACACTCTCACTGTAAAGGTACCCTGTTTTTATGTGGTGACTCAAATTTAATACTACAACCTCACTTAGACAAATCCCCATATGCTCCTGACCAATACTCTCCTTCCTTGCGCTTTCGGAAGCTTCTCCAACAAGCTTCCTTGCTTGACTCATGGTGGGAATGTACTCCGACGAAGAAAAATTATACGTTTTATTCTTATCCTCATAAATCATTCTCTAGAATTTATGGTTGCATCCTCCCCTATATTGCTCAGTTCTACTATCCAACCTATTACTTGGTCAGACCACTGTGCAGTACTCACTACAGTCTCCTCCTTAATCCCCCGCTCCAAGGACCGTACCTGGTGCATAAACGAAGCTCACCTCACCAATCAGGTCTATTGTCTAGATATCCAAATTGCCCTTGCGGACTATCTAAAACACAACTCTTCGCCTGAGATCTCGCCTATTCTTCTCTGGGAAGCGCACAAGTCGGTGATTAGGGGTAAATGTATCTCGGTGTCTACCCATCTAAAACGTGACAAGAAACTCCAGCTGGCCAAGCGGGAACATGAATATCACCAATGTTTTCTCCAATTTCAGTCCTCCCCTACTGAACCCCATAGGATAGCTATGGAAAAGACTAAAACGAAATTGGACCTGCTGTTGGCCGAGTCGGCGGATAAGGCCATCCGTAGGTCTAACCATACCATCTACACTAAGGCTAATAAAGCAGATACTTTCCTGGCAATGCGTCCTTGTCGTCCCGATCGGGCCCATGTTCCCATCAGGCTTAGGATAGACAAGCATTCATTCACTAGTAATCCTGTCAAAGTTTTGGCTGTATTCCGACGGAAGTTGGAAGACTTGTATAAGGCCCAATCCTCTTTCTCTCCCGTCGATGCCGAATTCTTATTTCAGGATATGCCCACTTTATCCGACTCTAACCGTGAGTTTCTAGAGAAGCCCATCGCGGACGAAGAGGTCATTTTAGAGGTCATTTTAGCCATCAAGACACTAAAACCCCATAAGAGGCCGGGTCCAGATGGGCTCTCGAGCACTTACTATAAAAAATTTGCTGCTACCCCAGCCCCGCTTCTCTCTAAATCCTTTAATGCTCTACTGCGACAGCACTCCTTTGGTCGTGACACATTGACAGCCATCATAGCCATGATACCCAAACCCAATTCGGATAATACTTTATGGTCCAACTTTAGGCCCATTTCTTTACTCAATTTGGACATTAAACTTTTGGCGAAGATTATGGCCTTGCGCCTCAATCCCATTATTGGTGGGATGATACACAAGGACCAGGTGGGTTTCATACCCCGCCGTCAGGCTAGTGACAATATTCGCCGGGTTGTCTTACTCCAACATGTAGCCAGAAGTCATAAAATCCCTATGCACCTCTTGTCCCTTGACATCAGGAAAGCTTTTGATACTGTCATGGCCCTATTTAAACTTTGTACTTACCCACTGGGGTTTTGGTCCACATTTTCTACGATGGGTGGGTTCCCTATATAGCCAGCCACAGGCATATGTCAACTACTCTGGGTTCCGCTCTGATAGTTTCCAGATAGGCAGGGAGCCCCCTGTCCCCCCTGCTTTTTGCTTTAGCGATAGAACCCCTGGCCGCCTTAATTAGGACCAGCCCTGATATTAAAGGTTTCGAAATTGCTTCTATCTCCCATAAAATCTGCCTGTTTGCGGATGATGCACTTATTTTATTATTTATAACCTCTCCCTGTATAACCTTCCCTAATCTTTTACAGATCCTAGGAAAATTTGCTAAAATTTCTGGCTTGGAAGTTAACCAATCTAAGTTGAGGGTTCTCAATGTGTCTCTCCCTATCCAGGAGGTAGCTCATCTTCAAGAATATTTCCCCTTTACCTGGTCCACCTCCTCTCTACCTTACCAAGATATAAAATTAACTAGCGACCATGCCTCTCTCTTTAGGTCTAATTATCTCCCTATGTTGTCACATATATCATCCCTGTTGGATACTTGGAAACCATTGTGTGTTTCTTGGTTAGGACGAGTTGCTGCTGTCAAAATGTCCCTGCTTCCTAAGTTACTATACCTCTATAGAGTCCTCCCGTTAGCTGTCCCATCCTACTATCACCGGATTGTCCAGTCCCGGGTGTTTAAATATATATGGGGCTCTATTAAACCTAGGGTATCCAGATCCATTCTTCTCCGCAATAGGCTTAGTGGAGGACTTGGGATTCCCAATTTTCTTTGCTACTATCAAGCTGCTCAGCTGGCCCAGATCACCTTGCTTTATGTGTCCACTGAAATTCCAATATGGGTCAGCTTAGAAGCTATAGACATTTCTCATTTGTTAGTTTACAACCTATTGTGGTTACCCCCGACGATCCACACTTCTATTTCAAACCCGATCACACGTCATTCGCTCAAAATTTGGGATAACTTACGTGGCCCCTTTCAATTTGTTTCTACTCATACCCTGTTACTTTCGTTTTTTGGCCACCCGCTCTTTTACCCTGCTTTCACCGAACCGGAATCTTTTTGGCTTTGGTCCCAGGCAGGGTTACGCCGGATCTATAATGTAGTGAACAAAACCACACTCAAAACTTTCCTGGCCCAAGCTAAATTGCCCTCTACTGAATACTTCCACTACCTTCAAATAGCTCATTTTACTCGAACAGTAACAGGTGCTCGTCCCCAGTTGGACGTTATGTCCTTTTATGAGAATATTTGTAACTCAGACCCACACGCCCCTGGTATTATTTCACGTATTTATAATCAGCTCACTGCCCTACCGACCGATCTTCCTCTATATCATGGGTGCTCAACCTGTGGCTCTCCAGCTGTTGCAAAACTACAATTCCCATAATGCCTCAGCCTTTGGGAGACATGCTTGTACCTGTCAGCGGCTTGCAATGCCTCATGGGAATTGTAGTTCCGCAACAGCTGGAGAGCCACAGGTTGAGCACCCATGCTCTATATGCTGCACAGTGGTTCAATGACTTACAGGTAAGGTTGGACTCGGATGAATGGGCGAATATATGGGCCTGTACTAAAAAGCTTCCACTCAAAACGTGATAGCCTTGGAGGCTAACTATAAAGTGCTCATGCGGTGGTACCTAGCCCCCGCTAGTATATCTAAATTCTTACCTTCCTACCCACCCTCCTGTATGTTTCCGAGGCTGTGGAGAGAGAGGTACTCATGCGCATATTTGGTGGTTTTGCCCTATTGTACAGCAATTTTGGATATCGATATTTTATATGGCCTCTACATTATTCCACGATACTCTCCTCCCTGATCCGTCCTTGGCCTTACTAAATCATGTACATAAAGACTACACTGGGGCCCAGGTCTGCCTTCTCCTCCAGCTAACTACAGCCGCTAAACAAACTATAGCTAGGGCCTGGAAGACCCCTAAACTTCATATAGCTGAAGTAAAAAATAGAGTGACCCAAGCAATGATTCATAGTAAAATTGAAGCAACAATTTTGGACCGAGTCCCCCAACACAATATTTGGACCCCTTGGGTGGAAAACTATCTCCCCCCTGATTTTGATGCTACCCTGCTTATCCCGTGAATATTGGGCTGTCTTCTCAGTCTGACACCATGACCCTTCGGGGGTCTGTGTGACCACACCAACGTTCTTTTATTTTACTCCTCTACTCTTCTTTCCTTTTCGTTCCTTGCTCCTACTTTTTTATATCTCTCCTTTCACGCTCTCCTTTCTCTGGGCTTCATTGTCCCTATGTTAAAATACCTTTCTTGTGAGCACTAAGGCATAACTGTGATTTACTGCCCCTTTTTGGCTTACGGTTTCTAATTCCTGAACTTACAGAGTACATATTATTGTGTGATGCTCTTGGAATGGAGTTGTTTTCTTTGTTATTTTACATTTATCTGTCCCTAGCTACTATATCCCCAGTAGCTCTCGCTATCCCGACCCCCTTTACTATGTACCATTTGCCTACAAGTTGTCTATGCCTAGATGATCTTGTTATTACGATTGTATCCAAGAAGCACCATTGTATTTCCTTTATCGTTTCAACCAAAAATGTTTGTTATATTACTCTGTGCTCATTACTCTCAAAAAATTTGAACAGAAAAACTGACCACTAAAGTAAATTATAGATTAAACTCGCCATAGAGTTTTTGCCAAGTACACCTCACATGCAGTGACTCTTTTTACTGGAAATACAACTGTTGCACAAGCACCACTCAAACCACTACAGTTTCAAATAAGTCAGCATTATAGACAGATAGAGTTGGATATTCTGCTTTTACTTTTTGACTCTTCATTCATTGTTGTGGGACTTATTTAAAGGTGTGAAATTTAAATTTTTAACCAGATTCTAGGTAATTATAATAACCTGGGCCAATTTTATTGCAAATATTTGGTTTATTGGTTTATGTCAAGTATATCTATATACATCTCTGTGTTACAAATAATGTATTGCTCGAATAATCTGGTTTAAATATACAGAGTAAATCGAAGAATAATTATTTTTCCACTGCTCTCTCCTTCGTGGTTTTCTTTTTCTTTTGGACTGTAAAAAGGGGGAGGGGAGAGTCTTATAGAACATGTTGAGCTAATGTTAATATCTGTATGTGTATGTGTTGTCATAAGAGCCATATCTGAGGCTCACTGCAGGGGGGGGGGGGGGGGAATCGAGGATAATGATTTGTTTTTGTATTTCTATTGTATTGTGTAGTTTTTTTTTCTGTTTGGGGGAGGGGGGCGGGCAGCTTTGGATGGGATTGTGAATTGGTGGACAGGTGGGGGGGGTGGTTAATCCCAGAATTAGAGAATATGCACATATGTTAAAATATATATATATTTTTTTTTTTTTTGGGGGGGGGGGGGATAATGGTTTTAACAATAGTTATAGCAATAGTTATGCTATTAAAAGTCACTAATAAAAAACACTTTTTTTTTTGAGTTAGGGGAATCACAAACAGGGTAGATGATTATACCTAACCCCACTAGAGAGAAGGGGCCTCTTCTTCTTTTTTTTTTTTTTTTATTGGTGGCCCCTTAGATAATATAGGCAGACTTGAATAACATGGTGGGTGGGTGATGCACCAACATTTTTGGGGTGGGGGGGTGAGAGGCCTCGGATAGGGAAATTAGGAACACGGACTCAGATAGGTGGATCGGGAACCCCCACTCCTCCTATAGGGCTATCCTTTCTGAGCTGGAAGGGTAATTAAAAAAAGAGAGATAGCTAGTAAATATCAGTAAATAGGGGGGTCTGGGGATATCTGCGATTTTTCCCTCCTTGTGTCTCAGAGATTTTCCATCCCTCCCCCTTCTCTCACCTTCTGTGGGGTTGCTAAGACCAGAACGTACAGAGAAGAGTTGGAGGAGGGGGGAAGGGGGAAGGGGGAAGGGACGGGATATGTTTAGAGAAATTTAGGGTAGCTATAGGGTGCACACGGATAGACGCTACAGCGGAGCTCTCTGTACTGCTTACACACTCGCCCCATTTATAGTGCCTCTCCTCTAAGTGGAGGAAAGTCAGAGGCGTTTAAATTGTTTTTTTTTGTTTCCTTTTTTTTTGTTATTTTAGCGACTAGCAGGTCGTCTCACAAATTGTTGGGCGCTGGCTAGCGCGGGATTTATTAAAATACTTGGGGTTCCGGACGAGTGACCAGACCCTGAGATACAGGTGTTTTTTTTTCTCTTCTCTCTTTCGTCTTCTTTTGTCTCGACCCCTCCACCCTGTGTGTCCCCTCACCTGATCCCTCGGCATCATAAGATACCCGGTTTGGTGAAAAAGAAAGGGGTCAAAATGACTAAGATAAACATAACTTCTTATAATGTAAAAGGGGTTAAATAGCCCAGAGAAACGGTCAAAATTGTTAGCTGAGTTAGGTAGACTCAAATCACAAATATATATTTTTTTCTTTTACAAGAGACACACTTTAGAAACGACAGAATTCCAAAATTGGGGAATTAAAAATTTTCCTGTAGTGTATCATGGTGCCTCGCAGACTTCTAAGGCAAATGGAGTAGCAATCATGTTTGCGAAACAGATGCTTTGGAAAGAGTCCAAGGTAATAACGGATGAAGCAGGACATCTGCTTATAGTAAAGGGGTTTTCAAATGAGCAAAATGTTACCCTGGTAAACCTATACCTACCAAATGAGGATCCAGTCTCTGCCTTGGAAAGGTATCTGGATGGGGTGCATCAAAACAAAGAGGGGGTTTTGATGTTGGGTGGTGTTCTGAACATGGCGTTAGACCCTACCCTAGATGTATCAAAGGGTGTTTCCCACCTATCTAGCATAAAATTATGTAAAGCAAAGAGACTTCTGCAGGACCTGCAGCTGATGGACAGTTGGAGGACTCTAAATGTACACGACAGAGATTAGTTTTTTCTCTGCAAAACGTAAGACATATACAAGAATTGACTATATCTTTCTAGCTCAGAGTGTGTTGCTGTGTTTGCGGGAGGCATCCATAGTGTCATTCACATTGTCGGACCATGCACCTATTAATTGTATTATAGAATGGGGGGGAGACAGGCCCGCGTGAATGGAACTGGAAGATAAATGAGACACTTTTAAAAGATCCAGAATACGAGAATCGGATAGTTCAGGAACTAGATGCCTTTTTTTCAATTAATGACTCAGACGAAATAACCCCATTATGTATATGGGAGACACACAAATGCTATCTGAGAGGAATTCTTATATCTCTAGGAGCACATAGAAAACGCTCTCTGAACGCTAAGCTAGACATCCTGCTGAGAGATTTGTTCTATTGAGACTGTGCATAAGAAATCACAGACACAGCAGATTGAGGAAAAATTGGTGGGTCTGCGAGAAAAACGAAATGTAATATTAATGGACAAAGCAAAAGCAAAACAGCCAATGTAAACGCGCTCAGAGAGACGAGGGCACAGAACCATATAGAAAGAATTAAAACGCAAGGAGATACCTTGGTTAGCTCCTCACAGTTAATTGCGAAGGCATTTAGAAATTATTATACTAGCCTTTATCAGCTGGATAGTCAATTATCAACGCCAGGAACTCCCAGTAGAGAGGAGAGGACTATTTAAGGGATATTTATTCGTCTCAGGAATGCCCAGGATGTCTGAAGAAAGTGCAGGGAACATAGATGGCCCAATTACAACAGAGGAATTCCTAGAGGCCCTTAAATCATTGAAACCGGGTAAGGCCCCTGGTGCCGATGGATATACGCTACTCTACTATAAGACCTTTTTCTGAAAAATTGGCACCCAAATTCTTGGCGGCCTTTAATTCAATACGAAATGGACAAACGATGCTTGCGGAAACATTAATGGCCCACATAGGAGTATTCCCTAGGGAGGGAAAAGATCCCAGCTCAATGTGCTAGTTATCGTCCAATTTCACTGATAAACGTTGACTTGAAAATTCTGACGAAAATACTTGCCAATAGATTACTGACTTACATTCCCTCCATAATACACCCGGATCAAGTAGGGTTCACCCCTGGTAGAGAGGGTAGAGAAAACACGCAAAGAGTCCTAAGTGCCATATATCTATCCCAATATCATCAACACCCATTAGTTCTCATATCAGCAGATGCAGAAAAAGCTTTCGACAGGGTAGACTGGGGATTCCGGAGAGCCACGATACAACATATAGGATTGGGAAGGGGGATGCAGACTTGGATTACAAGTCTATACTTGTGCCCTACGGCAAGGGTGAAAATAAATGACAATGTCAGAACCCTTTTCTATACGGAACGGAACACGGCAAGGATGCCCACTCTCTCCGATTATTTTTATTCTCACCCTTGAACCGTTTTTGAGATCTATACGGGCAAATCCAGATAGAGGTATCTTAATAAAGGGAGATGAATATAAAGTAGCGGCGTATGCGGACGAGCTATTATTTTCTATAACCTCTCCAGTGATATCTTTGCCATCCCTTTTATCGGAACTAAGAGTATATGGGGATCTGTCCAACTTTAAAGTGAACTATAATAAGTCAGAGGCCATGGGCATGGAGGTAAATACCCGCACGCAGCAGCAGTTAGCAGCTCATTTTTTCCTTTAGATGGACAAGCTCCCATGTATGTTATCTGGGGACTAAGATACCAAACAAATTAAATAGAGTTTTTGAATTGAATTTTGCACCACTGATAAGACAAATTAAATGAGATTTTCAATGGTGGGATAAAGAGATTTTTACGTGGTTTGGTAGAATTAATAAAAATGAACGTAATGCCAAGATTGCTATACTTGTTCCAGACCTTACCTATAAAACTTCCTTTGGGATTTTTCAGAGATCTGAGATCTAGATGTGTTAAGTTTATTTGGGCAGGAAAATCGGCAAGAGTACATAGAGACATACTGACTCTACCGAAAGAGAGAGGAGGAGTAGGATTCCCAGATCCGATGGGTTATTACGATGCCTCACACTTCGTAGACTGGTGCGCACATCAGAAGGATAAGCCATGGATACACATGGAACAAGAAATGAGTAATATTCCCCTGAAAGGAATGGCTTGGCTTCCTGATGTAGACATACCACAGAGCGTGAAGAAGCACCCAATCACAGGCGCCACACTCCGAGCTACTAAAAGGATATTTAATAAAACCAAGATGTCGGCATATATAAGCCCCATGATCCCTCTCTTGGGCAATCCAAGTTTTGAGCCAGGTTTAACAGACCAATACTTTAATAACCTAAGGCGGCAAGGAATTAGTAGGCTAATACATTTCTCGCTAGATAATCATGTGATGACTAATGAGGAGATCGAACATGCGTTTGGGGGAGATCTAGATCTAATGAGACGAATCCAGCTGAAAGCTTTTATTTGCTCAATGAAATTGCAATGGGAAGCAAAGTTTGAGGAGATATGTTTAAAAGCAGAACCACTGAGACATGCATTGTCCTACAGGCGCCTCTGAAGATATCATGTCGGATGAAACATGTAAGGCTGACCTGACACATGTACGCTATTCTCCATGGAACTTTTACGTTTTTTGATGCCTGTTTTCCAATTATGTTTGTAAGTACATTACAATAAAATTGCGTGTTACTTTCATATACGGGATTCACTATTGTGTTTCCTCTCTGCATTTTTTGTTTTTCCTAATCTTGCTGATGAATGCATTATATAACTTTGGATCCTTTTGAGTTGTGGATGGCCTCTTACCCTTGATGGGTTTGTGGATTTTTACTCTCCGAGTGGAAGTGCGACTGCCATCGATCCCTGCATTATTTAACTCTACATGCCTATAATGATGTTGATCTGGTAAGCAGTTTGACTGCACAGGGTGTGGTGTGTTTCCTTATCTGCACACTGAATTCTCGGTGGAGGTTATTCATTTTCAACACTTTGAACATTTTGAAGATTGCATGTGTGTCACGGAAGCATGAATCAGACATACAACAACAGATAAATGAAATAGGAAGGCTTTATTAAAAACCAAACAGCGAGGTTAAAGTCCAAACGGATGATCAAACAGTAAGCAGAGTCTTCCACCGGAGCCAGGGTCGATAGCCAGGAAATGGGAGTCAGCCAGCCGGAGTCCGTAGTCAGAGAGAGGTGGTGAAACAAAGCCGGGGATCAGGAGCCAGAAGGATCGTCCGAGGAAGCCGGGTCGGTAACAAAGAGGGGGACTCACTTTACCGGCAGGGTCATAACAAATATTTGTGAACTGCTGGGAGTAGAACAGAGATTCCATGTACCATACCATCCACAATCGGCAGGGATGGTTGAGAGGATGAATCGAACACTGAAAGAGACTTAAAAAGATGGTACTGCAATCAGGAAAGAACTGGCTGATTCATCTGCCTTCAATCCTGATGGCTGTATGAGGGTCTGCAGCGAAAGGTACATCATTAACCCCATATCAGTTGATGACGGGAAGAATGATGAACCTCAGCCATCCAGCAGACCCAATACTTAGCACCCCAGTGAGAGAGAGTGCTGAAAGGGACACATTTCTGGTCCAGCTGCAATAACAGGTACAGGGGTATTTGCAATTTGCTGCAAATAACATGGCACCTAAAGAGAAGGAGCAACCTGGAAGGCTTCCTGTTAGCTTGAAGATTGAAGACAGGGTTATGGTAAAGAACTTTGTTTCCAAATCTTCATGGGACGCAAACTGGACTGGACCGTTCACAGTCACTATGACCCTTAGTGATCAGGTAGTCAAGGTAAAGAGGCTCATGGACAATAAGGGGGGAAAAGGCATGAACAAGAGGGAGATAGAGAAATGGGTTTAATGCTGGTCAATGTAAAAGGTACTGCTGATAAGAATTGATTCCGCTCTTGTTCTTGTTTTTTGTCCTAGTGGAGCGAAGATTTGCAAAGTCTCTGGAGAATGGATAGAAGGATCATAATTGTCGCGTTGGTGATCCATCTGAGCCATGTAACATCTCAAATTGATTCAGACGAACATTCAGGGGATGATGAGAAAAATGAAAATCCCAAGGAAAATTATGCATCCACTTCTGCTCTGTCATCAATGTTGGACTTGTTAGGGCAGAGGTGGGAGCAGGGGGGAGGTGAGAGAAGGAGAAAGGTCCGGATAATATCAGAGAGTCCTAAGTTACCAAAGACATACCAATGGGGTCAGCACGGCAATTTGCAATACAAAGTTTCCTTTGCTTTTGGACGATTTAATCCTAACTTAACGTCTCAAGAACTGGCGTAGAAACGACTTGCGAAATATCATACCGGAATCCGTCCAGCCGTTTGTGGATGCAAGTATATATATATATGAATGAAACGGGTTATTGGTTAGGAAAAAATTCCAATCAATCCAAACCTTGGGAAACAAGGGACGTAGGATATGGGGTTTTTGGTGAAGAATTAAAAGAAGGGAAATATGTTTTTATGTGTGCCATATATTGGCATAACCAAAGTAATAGGGTGCAGAGGCCCAGGAGGCTGACACTTAGACATAGTAAGGTGTCTGTTGGCCAAACTAGGGAACTTCGGATGAGACATCAACGAGGTGAAAATTTCCTTGTGGGAGCGGTATCCCAGTCTGATCAGTCCTACAGAGAAGCTATTGGTTACTTGACATGTGGGACACCTGAATTGGACGTGGGGGAGATACGCTTGGTTGATGTCTCACCTGAGAGGCTGAAACCCTGCACAGGTAATGCCAGTGACCACACACAGGGACATGCTCCATTAGAGAAAGAGGAACCACTACAAATAGATTTAAGCTTGTCTCAAACGCTGGCTACCAGGGTATAATATGCTGTCACCACATGGCACTTCAACGTCTCGCAGTGGTTGATAAAATCCTATTACCCTATATGTGCTGATCATACTCTGAATCAAGTGCAGTCAGTATATCAATGGCTTGCTCCCAGAGAGCAAGCCATTGCTCTTATTTCTGAGGAGTAACCGGAAGAGGAGGGATGTATTCAGCACTATATTGGGGGGAGTAGGAGCCAGAATGGGCATTGTTAATGGAGTGGACATCGATCTCATTAAGAACAAACTCTCAGCCATAGCTTCAGACAGCAAGCAGGGCTTTGTTACTCAGAAAGAAATCAATGACATTCTCGATAACATTCAACAATGTCACAAATACCCAGGTAAAAGTGGCTCAAGATTTTATCCACCATTTTAAGAGGTTGGTAGATAGTGTGGTGATGCAGGGCAAAAATATGTCATGGGCTCTGGCATGCACGCAGGGGCAGGCGGAATTATCAACCAACATCAAGCTGATTGTACAATCTCTGTATGAGGGGCAGTGGCCTTATGAGGTAGCATCACAGCTCAGTAAGATTTTACCAAAGCACATCTCTTTCACTAATCCAAAGTGGTGGTCAAATGCCTGGATGGGCTGTACTAATTTGGATTATGAGAGGTGCTATGCTTCCTCATTGATCCCATATACAGAAGTACAGACTCAGTCTGTGTATTCGGTAGTATCAATGGGCTTGCTGACTAGGGATTCTACCTTGTTGCATCTGAGGCTAAATTACCCACATGTGATCAGAGAGGATGGGAGCTGGAGGCAGGTTGATATTTCCCTCTGTCGGAGGCATGACATCCTGTGTATGCCAGGTCAATACACAGTGGTGAGTGAGAAGTGTTGGGAAGATGCCTCGCTCTGTGTTCTGGATGGGGAAAACATCGCCGGGAAGGGAACACTGGTGATTATTTGGGACATGGGAGAGTTTGTTTCTTTGTCCTAAAGGATACCAATGTAACGTTAGTCATGGAACTAGGATGTTCTGTGAACATGACACTAGCTAGAGGAGCATGGTGTACCCTTGGCGGTGTCTTTGAAATCCAGACACAGGAGTGGAATAATGTGGTACCGCATATTGCCAAGCTGTCTGTGAATATCAACCATAACCGCCCTGTTAATCTGAGAGCCCTGAACCTTGGTATGGGAAAGAAGATACAGGAATGGTTAACAAATTGGGATAGAGATAAGAGCCTTATGAGGACGCTACAGCAAGAGAGAGATAATGCTACTATAGTCATCCACCATGATCAGAATAAAATAAAAGATGCATCAACTAGAAACTGAAGTATTTGGACATTTCAGTAAGGCCAACAGTATTTTGAATTATTTGATACATCCCGTTGTGGTATTACTGCAGTGTCGTCATTGGTTCAAGTTGGTATGTGTTGTTGGACTCGACGTTTTTATAGGAAAGTCTCTCATTTATCCATGCAAGTTGAGGGACGAATCAGTGGTGAGGTCTCTTCATACAAATTAGAGGCTTTTTTGCCAATTCAGAACACCGAAATACAGCCGACATGTAGAATTGCGGTAGGGAAGGCAATTGTGAACAAACCTGCATAATCCCAACCCATATTTACAGTGAAGAGTTATAGGAGGCTGGGAGCAGGAATACGCGATTTGATGGGTCATATGTACATATGTAAATATTATGGTGATTGTGATTTAGGTCATGGTGTAGTGTGATAACGGTGTGTTTTAGGCTAGTAAGATGGGCAAGAAAGGCCCTCCTCGGGATTCTGTATCGGAAAGCTGGTTAATATGCTGCTCTGAGTGTGTGCTGGTGAATGGTGAGTGAATGGACACCCCTTGCCCTGCCTGTACTGTGCCCCTGCATGAAGATGTCAGAAAGAAGAAGAAGAAGACACGGAATGGTGACATGAAAGCCGTCAGGGAAGTTGGTGTGTCACCCAGTAGCTAAGTGGCACATGTTGGGAAGCACAGCACGTTAAAACCATTATGGACTGTTCCAAAGAGCTGTTTCTGAAGCACATGTTGGAAGACAGTTAAGGACTGTTCCGGAGGTACTGGTTCTGAAACACATGTTGGACGACAGTTGAGGACTGTTCCAGAGGTACTGGTTCTGAATCACATGTTGGAAGACAGTTGAGGACTGTTCCAGAGGTACTGATTCTGAAACACATGTTGGAAGTCAGTTAAAGCGGAGTTCCGGACACAATTTCACTTTTTAAATATAAATACCCCTGTAATACACAAGCTTAATGTATTCTAGTAAAGTTAGTCTGTAAACTAAGGTCTGTTTTGTTAGGTTGTTACAGCATTTAGACACTTTATAAAATAGAAATTGACTGGGGCCACCTTAAGTGTGGGCATCATGAAGCCAGACTGTATGACTTCCTGGATTTCAGCATTGCAGATCTCGCACATGCTCAGTGCTGCACAAGCAGTGTAATAGGTTTCAGATCAGGTTTCAGCACCTGTACTGTCCAAGTCACATGATTATTCGAGACTGGGGAGTGCACAGACTCCTGGAAAGTTACACCCACTACATTGCCAGGAGTCTGTGCGGTGTAGGTTAGGAAGCTTAAGCACCTAGGTGCAGGAAGAGGGAAGATTAACTATAATGCCTAGCAACAACACTTTGAAGGCATCTAAAAAAAAAAAAAAAAAAATATTAAAGGACTAATGACATGTTTTTAAAACTACTGATGTAATGTTATATTTATGGGTGGAACTCCACTTTAAGGTACTGTTTCCGGTATATGTTAAAAAGAATATAAAATAACCAACAACCCCCCCCCCCCCCCCCACAGGAATGTAATCTCTTACACTTGACTCTAAAGAGTCTAGGAAAAAGCCTCTGATAGGCATCTCTACAAACAAAGAGATTGATTAGGTCAAGATACTTACAAGGATCAAAGGGAATTGTTCTATATTGGAGATGGTATGGTCAAGATTGTCCCCAGTGGCTAGGTAGGGAAGGACAATCAATAACAAGGAAATAATCACGGAAGTGCAATGATTGGGTGAATGGCAAATGGGCAGCAATGGGTGTGTTTGAAGGGTGTATGGGTCAAGTCCTTTAAAACTGAACTGCTGGGAATAAGAGCTTCTCCTTTTACACCGTGAGCTCAGCCAAAGCAGCAGAGGAAGTGTTGAGTATATTTCTATATTATTTGCCAGTATTGTTTATTAGGCCATAGACATTTTCTGTTAGAATGTGATGCTCCTACTTTGAAGGAAATAAATATATTATGTTGAACTAGCAATGCTTCTGTCTTTATAACTAGCATTATAGCCGTAAGCCTAATATACACTCTGGTCTTATATACTAGCAAACAAGGGACTCATGCATTTTAATACAGATGATAAATAGACACATATAGTTATTATTGCATGATTTAATACTTCAATTGATTTTTCATCCCTCTTGGGGGAGGACCCTAAACAGGTGTGAAGACTTAACCCATACTGGTTGACTGCTTTGACGGATCATGATCACGGTATTGAGCGAGAATGTAATAAAAAACTATTGCGCTACTGTGAGCAAATCAGTGTTAAAGTGGTAAGGTGTAAAATAAATAAATTGTGTAAAGTTCAAAACAGCTGTATCTAAGTGTTCACAATACACCAACGATAAATGAAAATAAAAATGTGATAAGCGCTCTAAACTATAGTAGAACTACTACAATAAGTGTCCACAACAAACGCTCATGTCTTCTCCATGAATAGGGCCAGATGGCTAGTGAAAATATAAAGTGATAAGAAAAATGAGCAATCAACCTGAATTGCAAGTTATATCATAAACAAATAAATGAATGGAAAAGATGCCTAAGACAATAAAATGTGAATAAATAAATAATGTCCTTGAACGAAGAAGTGTGATGGTATAAGTGTACTAATAAGATGGTCTTCTCAAAGATAGCTGGTGGTAAATCAATATAAATGAAGAAGCATCCATAATCAGTCTCCCAGAACTCTCACCTTGCTGCTACTAAAAGATAGCATGTAGTGTGCGTGTAAGCTGGTCTGGGGTGTATGCCTCACGCTTTCCCGATACTGTCCTCTATAGCCGTCTCTTACATCTATTAATGGGATCAGTAGCCAATGGATAGTGAACCTGTAAGGTAGCTCAAAGCTCCGTGTGAGCCAAGGGGAGAGAGAGAATAACGGGTGCCTCCAATGGTGAAGTAAAATAGGCTGGTGTTTATTAACCACTTAAGGACCGCCTCCTGCACATTTATGTCGGCAGAATGGCACATGCACATACAGGTACGTCCTCTGCTAGTGCCCAGCCATGGGTCGCGGGCGAAGCTCCGTGACCGGGCCCTGATCGCCGCCGCCACAGCTTCCCCGTTCTTCACTGTGGCTCCGTCATCGATCGTGTGATCTCTTTTATAGGGATACACAATCAATGACGTCACACCTACAGCCACACCCCCTTACAGTTAGAAACACATATTTGGTCATACATAACTCCTTCAGCGCCCCCTTGTGGTTAACTCCCAAACTCCAATTGTCATTTTCACAGTAAACAATGTCATAATGTCGCAGTCACGAAAAAAAATCGCTGATCGCCGCCATTAGTGGTAAAAAAATGTTTTTTTTTTATAAAAAGTGCAATAAAACTATCCCCTATATTGTAAACACTATAAATTTTGCGCAAACCAACCGATAAACGCTTATTGCATTTTTTTTTACCAAAAATAGGTATAAAAATATGTATCGGCCTAAACTAAGGAAAAAAACATTTTTTAATACATTTTTGAGGGATATTTATTATAGCAAAAAGTAAAAAGTATTGCATTTTTTTCAAAATTGCCGCTCTATTTTTGTTTATAGCTCAAAAAATAAAAAACCGCAGAGGTGATCAAATACCACCAAAAAAAAGCTCTATTTGTGGGGAAAAAAGGACGCCAATTGTGTTTGGGAGCCACGTCGCACGACCGCGCAATTGTCTGTTAAAGCAACGTAGTGCCGGATCGCAAAACCTGGCCGGGTCCTTTAGCTGCCTAAAAGTCTGGGTGGTTAATGAATAAAATGGACCCTTACATAGATAAGTGTTCAAAAGCGCAAATAGTACACAGGATGCAGCGTCTACAGCGCCGTCTTACGTTTCTCTGCTGGCCCCCGGCTTGCGCAGGTGTCACGTGGTTCTGAATCCCTACGCCGTTACGTCACTGCACTTGTGACTTCATCAGGGGAGACAAGCCCAGCATGAGAACATGGGGACCAGGGTGGTGGTTGCCCTGGATACGGCCAAGGCATTCGATTCGGTTGAATGATTATATCTGTGGGAATGCCTGAGATGTTATGGGTTCGGCCCAAATTTTGTTTAAGTGGAGGTTCACCTTAAAAATTCATTTTTAACATTAGATTCAGCCGAGTTGTCCTAATGACAATCGGCTGATTTTTTTCCCCGTACATACCTTATTTTCACCGCCGCTTCCGGGTATGTCTTCTGCGGCTTCCGACCGTCACATACTACGCGTCACGATTTGCCGAAAGAAGCCGAACGTCGGTGCGCAGGCGCCGTATAGAGCCGCACCGACGTTCGGCTTCTCTCGGCAACTTGTGACGCATAGTATGCGACGGTTGGAAGCCTGTCAATCAGATAGGAACGCCCAGTCCCGGAGAAGACAGACCCGGAAGCGGCGGTGAAATAAGGTATGTACGGGAAAAAAAATGGATTTTTGTACTCACCATAAAATCCATTTCTCTGAGTTAATAGACGGACACAGCCTTCATTGACCTTAGGGTTATGCTTCTTCCTACCAGGAGATTTAGGCAGAATTCTACAGCACTTAAGGTGTTAAAAACGTCCCTTCATGCCGCTCCTCCCAGGGGGCGTGGCTCCCCCAGGCATAACCCACACCCTGCTCTAGCAGCCTCAGTTCGTAACAAGCAGTACAAACAAAGGAGTGGTGGGTGCTGTGTCTGTCTATGAACTCAGAGAAATGTATTTTACGGTGAGTACAAAAATCCTTTTTTTCTCTTTCGTTCATAGACGGACACAGCCTTCATTGACCTTAGGGACGTCCCCAAGCAGTGTCAAAAAATTTGAGGGGTGGGAAAAATAACACAGTAAAAACAGGTTACACCCAAACAAAAACCGGAGTCACTCAACGGAGGAACTCCAACCTTAAACTGCCGCCTGAAACACCTGCGGCCGAAGGAGGCATCAGAAGATGCACTCACATCCACCTTATAATACATTGAAAAAATGTGGACCGACGACCAGGTCGCAGCCTTACACACCTGTAACACAGAGGCTTGGTGTCGGAAAGCCCAAGAGGCCCTGGTCGAATGCGCCGTGACCCGAAAGGGGGGCGCCCGCCCCTTCAGGGCATAGGCCTGAAGCACAACCTGTCGGATCCACCTGGAAATGGTGGCCGACGAGACTGCCAGGCCCTCACTGGGACCGGACACAGACACGAACAGCGAGTCCGACTTCCGGAACGGAGCTGTCGCCGACAAGTAAACTCGAAGGGCCCGAACCACATCCAGAGAATGTAAAACGGCCTCCTTCGGGTTCTTCGGCTGAGGACATAAGGATGGAAGAACAATGTCCTCGTTGATGTGAAAAGCCGAAACGACCTTCGGAAGAAAAGAGGGCTGCGGGCGCAGCACCGCCTTATCCTGATGGATAACCAAGTAGGGGGCCTTGCAGGACAAGGCCGCCAGTTCAGACACTCGTCTGATAGAGGTAATAGCTACCAGAAAGACCACCTTCCGCGACAGAGTCAGCAAAGGGATCTCCCGAATGTTCTCAAAGGGAGCATGCTGAAGCGCCGAGAGGACCAAATTCAAGTCCCATGAAGGCAATGGAGGGCGCACTGGAGGGGCCACATGGCGGACCCCCTGCACAAACGTGCGAATCAAGGAGTGCGCCGCCAAGGGACGCTGAAAGTAAACAGCCAGAGCAGAAAGCTGACTCTTGCTCGTGCTCAAGGCAAGAGTCTAGTCCACTCCCCGCTGCAGGAACAGCAGGATCCGGGACACCACGTAAGTACGGGGGTGCCAGTTCATATCCCCACACACAGAGATGTAGGCCTTCCATGTATGAGGAAAAAACCTACGTGAGGTAGACCTCCGTGCACGCAGCACGGTAGAGACCACCAAGCCCAATAGGCCTCGGTCCTTAAGCCCCTGGCTCTCAACAGCCGCGCCGCTAAGGCCGGTGGCTGTGAAACAGGGTGGAAGATCGGACCCTGTATCAGAAGATCCTTTTCCAGGGGAAGACGCTAGGGGGCATCTGCCACCAGACGCAGTAGGTCCGCGTACCAGAAGCGACGCGGCCAAACCGGAGCAATCAGAACTGATAGAATCCCCACAGCTTCCGAGGAGGGAAGGTGTAAAGTAGGCGATAGTGACTCCAAGGAGCCACCAACGCGTCTGACGCGTCCGCCCACGGGTCCTTAAACCTGGCCACGAACCGTGGCACCTACCGATAGAGACGGGACGCTAGAAGGTCCACGCCCAGAGTGCCCCACTTTCGGCACAGAACCCCGAAAGACCTGCGGGTGGAGAGACCACTCTCCTTGGCCCCGTGCAGTGCGACTTAGGTAGTCGGCTAGCCAATTCCGTATTCCCGGAATGTACCCGGCCGATAGAGCCGGAACGGACCCTTCGGCCCACCGAAGGATGTGCGCGACCCCCGTCGCTGCAACAGAACTCCGTGTGCCTCCCTGATGATCGACCTACGCCAAGGCCGTGGCATCATCGGACAGGATCCTGACCTGTCGGCCCTGAAGATCCAGGGACCACCTGGCAAAGCAAAGCTTGATTGCTCGGAGCTCCAGAACGTTGATCAGTAGGCAGGAGTCCAGTGCCCCTGGGCTTACTGGGTGCCCCAAGCACCCCTCCCTAACTGGAGAGGCTGGCATCCGTCGTGACCACTGTCCAGTGGCCAGCAGAAAAATTACTTACCAGTCCGAAGCACCGGAAACGCCAGCCACCACACCAGGGGAGACATGATCAGATGACTCAATCGAATCTGGTAATCCAGAGATGACGGAAGCTAGTCCCATCGTGACAGCAGTTCCCTCCGTAGAACCCTGGCGTGGAATTGGCATATGGAACCGCCTCGAAAGAGGCTACCAACTGACCCAGAACCTTCCTGCAGAATCGCAGAGATGACCGCTTCTGGGTCGGCAACTGCAGATAGAGTCTGAATTTTTTCCGTTAGGAGAAAAACACGCCCGCCCTGGCGGAATCCAGGACTAGTCCCAGGTATTCCAGTCCCTGAGACGGAATCAACCCTGATTTCAAGACAATCCAGAAACCAGCCGAACACTCGGAGAGCCTGACACGTGATAGACACGGCTCCACCAATGCAGAGCTCGAAGAAGCTCGTAGGAGAATGTCGTCCAGACATCCCATGATAACAAACCCCCGTTGTCACAGCCGGGCCAGTATCGGGACGAGCACCTTGGCGAAAACCCGCCGAATGGGAAGGACACTATTGAAAATGGTCCCCCCCCGACCGCAAAGCACAGAATCTCTGGTGGTTTGAGGATATGCAGGTACACGTTCATGACATCCAAGGATGCCAGAAAATCCCCCTGATGGAGTGCCGCTATTACCAAGCGAATCGACACCACCAAAAGTTTGCACCTTGACAAAACAAACGAGGGACTTGAGGCCCAGGATTGACCGGGCCCCATCCTCTGTGGGGACACAAACAGAATGGAGTAAAAACCCAGAGACCGTTCCAACGAGGGAACTGGCACAATCACTCCCATGACCAGAAGATCCTGGACAGCCCCTGACAGAGTCAACCGGCGAACCGGAGGAGGCCAAAAACCTGTTTGGCAGACAATCTTGTACCCCAAGGAAAACACTTCGCAATGCGAAGCCAGTCTCCCACCCGAGACACGTGCGGGAGCAGACCTTCAGGCGGAAGCAGGTATGTCCGCAGACTCGTTAGGCATGCGGTATCAGGTGCGCTGCTACCCCGCAGCAGGGATTCAAGCACCATGTAGACATACCCCCACCGAACAGGGCGAGCAAAAAAAACGCTCGGAGGTAGGCAAGGAGGGTCCTTGCACAGGCCGAGGTCCCTAGCCCTTCCCAGACTGTGGGAACAGCATGCGCTTACCACCCGTGGCATCCTCAATGATGCCATTCAGGGAAGTCCCAAAAGGACCGTTCACCCTTAACGGCCATCACCAAGGCCACCTTAGAGGTCCTTCTTCCAGCTCCTGCAGCAGGAGCTTCGCCCAGGGCCCTAGCCAGAGCCGGCCTCACCGCCGAACCCACCACCGTGAATAGGGAGCAGGCCACGGCCTCCACTCTCCTATCAGCGGGATCCTGAAATGCAGGAGCCCCTTCCACATCTGGACACAGGGGGGTCCACTGGCGGAGGAGAGACCTACTTTTTTTTTTTTAAAGCCTCCCTCAAGGGGGTAACGGGTTGCAAAGTTTTTTGACAAACTTGTTGTGGTGCATCCCATTCCTTGTATAACATATAGTCCAAATAAGGAACACAAGGAAACCCTTCAGCGGTGCGTGGTAGTCTGCTGGTACTCCGCCTCCGCCACATCCTCAATTTTTAGAGTCTCACGCACCCCAGAAAACAAGAGCTCCAACAAATTCTTGCCAGCAACTGACTGCAGCAGAGTCATCCTCACTATCCATAAGGGTTAAACCCGCAGCCTCTGTCATAACAGAACCAGAAAAAAACAGCGATTCTGTGTCATCCCCAGAAGCAGGCTCAGGGAGGGGGCTTTTTTACCCCCCATCCGGGCACTAGCTGCTTCAAACCTGGCAATAAACCCAGGACAGCCAACATAACAGATGTGGCAGGGGAAGGGGTGTTAAGGGTTAACTCAGGCATAGCTTGAGAGGGAGACCTGGCTCAGGTTCCATAGTGTCAGCGCTGAGTCACCCACCCTGCAAGGCAGGACCAAAAAAAAAAAACACTGGTCACCACCTTGCTGCTATTGCAGAGCATGGGGGCCCCTGGTATTCACCACCCCACCCAGCTGCAGAGGGAGCTGAAAACCTGAGGTGTGCTCGGATGTGCTGGCTGTGATGTTTTTTGTCACCTCAAGGAATATTCACAGCGTTTCACAGCACTAAAACTGTGACAGCACTAAAACTGGTAGAATAGACCAGAGGCTGAGCTGAGTCACCTCAGGGAAGAATCACAGCGTTACCAAGGAGATTTCCAAGATGGCCACCGTCTGAGGTAAAAATTACCTCATAGAACACAGCAGCACTGGCTGTGCTTTGTCAGTCACCTCAGGGAAGAATCACAGCTTTACCAAGGAGATTTCCAAGATGGCCATTGTCTGAGGTAAAAATCAACTCATAGAACACAGCAGCACACAGCAGCACCCCCCAGAGTAACAACACAGTCCCCCAACAACACACAGGCCCCGGTGGTAATAAGGAAAACCCAGGAGGCCCCCCTTCACAGCCACTACCCAGTCAGGGGAAGGAGGGAGAGGAAGGGGAGAGAGGAAAGCAGGGCCGACCCTCAGTCGACCTCCCAAGGGAAACATTCCAGCCAGACCACTTACCTGAGTAAGGGGCCACTACTTACCTGTCCTGCGACTACCCGACTGGAGGTATCCCAGACAGAAGCAACGTCAGCGAACGGCATGGCTGTCGGCCAAACACACTGTGACAAGGCCATAAAAGACCGGTCATATGTGTGCCCTAGAACCGAAGTTCCCGCCGCCCCTGGAGCAACGGGGCCTGTCGTGGACGTCCCAAAGCTGAGCTGAGGGCTGGCACACGCTTGAAGACCGAACATGGGGGGACTACAAGGGTCGAGGACCCAGCCTGTCACCCAGTCGGCTGTTGATAGAAGAATCGCAGGATTCAAAAATGCAGGAACAAAATAATAAAAAGCGAGAAAAATCGCAAGAAAAAACTCCAGAGTCCAGGAACTCCAGAGAGAGCCTGACCTCCTGTCGTTAGGCAGAAAACAAACTGAGGCTGCTAGAACAGGGTGTGGGTTATGCCTGAGGGAGCCACGCCCCCTGGGAGGAGCGGCATGAAGGGAAGTTTTTAACACCTTAAGTGCTGTAGAATTCTGCCTAAATATCCTGGTAGGAAGAAGCATAACCCTAAGGTCAATGAAGGCTGTGTCCGTCTATGAACGAAAGAGGAAAAAAAAACAGCCGATTGTCATTAGGACAACTCGGCTGAGTCTAATGTTAATTATTTTTTTTGGGTGAACTCCCGCTTTAAGTGGGTTCAGCTTCTCTACCAGACCCCCAAAGCTAGAATTGTTGTCAATGGGTGGCTATCGGACCAGGTTTTCCTGGAGCGGGGTACCCCCTGTCGCCACTGCTGTATGCCCTGGCAGCTGAACCACTGGCTATTGCCATTAGAATGAGCCCAGAGGTGACAGGGAGAAGCATGGGAAAAGATAGAACTATATGCAGATGATACGGTCTTGTAGCTAGCAGATCAGGGTCCCTCACTACAGGCGGCATTGAACATCATAGAGGAGGTTGGCAGATATTCGGGCTTAAGGATCAACTGGGACAAATCTAAGATTCTCCCTCTAGATCAGTTCCCCCCACCTGTGATGTCCCCAGAATTACCTTTACAGAGAGTGGCAGAGGTTAAATACTTGGGGTGAGAGTTACGAGGAACCTCAATGTCCCTCTCAACGTGGAACCCTTGTTTGCTACTATCAAATCTAGAACCCAGGCCTGGTCGAGATTACCCCAAGGGGTTATAGGTAGAATTAACTTAGTGAAAATGATTTTGTTACCTAAGATTTTATATATTTGGCACGCCCCCTTATACATACCTCTAAAAGTATTTAAACAGATGGAAGCAATTCTAAATTCTTTTGTTTGGGGCTCGGGAAGACATAAGTTGGCTTGGCATATACTTAAGAACCCCACCCTAGAAGGGGGATGTTCCCTTCCGGATGTTCAGGATTACTATATAGCGTCGCAACTTTCCCACTTCTATTACTTCAACACGTCTGAGTCACAGAGATATAGGTTGTTAGTTTGTAATAAACTGGGCAGCCCTTTTCACACCCCCATGCAGGCAGTGTTCAGGAAGGGACACGGAGGCTGTAAGTTCTTCCGCTTTGGAGCGGATATGCTGGTGCACCACCAAAAAGTATGGGATATAGCCCTCAAAAAACAGGACCAGTCAAATATACATTCTCACACCCCGTTATGGAACAATGGATACCTGCCTGAGTTGAGCATGGTGCCAGATCCAGGGCTCTGGGCGTCGTATGGGGTGTTTTACCTGGCTGAGATCCTGACGGAGTCCGGACTTAAGTCTTCCTCAGTACTCAGGGAAGAATTTTCCCTCCCTCCACAATTCCTATTTAGATATCTGCAGCTGAGGCATGCGATTAGAACACAGATGGCTACTATCACTGTCGACCTAAGGGCTCTGCAGGTACTGGATATCATTTTTTGGACCAGATTCAACCAAGCTCACATCTAATATATATTACATTGTCAGACAGCGTAGAATAGGTAGGGTGTCAGAGGCGGCTAAGATAAAGTGGGAACAGGACGTAAGACCTATAGACAAAACAGACTGGGGAGAGATTCTGGAGGGGGTCAAGTCTGCATCCCCCAAACTTTCGGATAGAATGACACAATTGTATATAATCCACTGTGCATATCTTATACCCCTGAGACTGGCGAAGTTTTAATCCACGAGAAGCCCCCTGTGCCCCATGTGCGCTTCAAATGTAGGTTCATTTTACCATCTGTTATGGCACTGCCCGGACGTGCAGGCCTACTGGCTACAGGTGACACAATTGCTTCATGATAATATGGGGTCCCCGGTGGGCATGGACCCAAAGATATGTCTTCTGGGTTTACTACCAGATATCGAAGTAGACAAGTATCAGGCTATTTTTATATATGAGGCATTATTCCTGGCCAGGAAGGTGGTGGCCAAAGCCTGGATGCAGGCGGGGGCCCCGTCACTGAGGGACTGGAAGAAGGAGGTGAACGCTACCCTTCTGTATAGGAAGATGATTTACATACATAGGGGGCAACCACAGAAGTTCTCTAGTGTATGGGATAGGTGGCTGGAGGACGGTCAAACGTGTACTGACTGTAGTTAACAAGAGACAGTTTATTCTTATTTTGAAAGGTGGATGTGTGTGTGTGTGTGTGTGTGTGTGTGTGTGTGTGTGTGTGGGGGGGGGGGGGGGGCTGTACTGTCCAGGGAAATATTACTGAACTGTTTGAGTTTGATCCAGGACAATCTGTATTTGTCTTCCGTTGTTTTCTTGCTTTTCCCTTTTTATTTTCTCACCAATGTTTCTGATATACCCACGCATGCAAGGACCTGTACAGGTGGCCTAAATTACATTGTACAAACGTAACCTTTCTTTAAATATTTGGACGGTGTTGGTCCATTACTATGTTTGTATGTACACCTTTTTTTTTTTTTACATCTCAATAAACTTGGATTTTTCTGGTAAAAAAAAAAAGAAGACTAATGCAAATAGTGAGAAAAGCAATGCTAATAAATTACTCCTATAATGACGTGAAAAAAAGACTTAGATAGACTTACCGGTGACGGTATTTCTAAGAGCCTTTCAGGACAACCTTGGAGAGAGCGCAGCTCCGCCTCTTCATTAGGAAACACATGCTAATCCTTTAAAACCCTCCTCTTCCACCATGGCTTCAGTTATTGTGGTCCGACTCTCTGGAAGACAAAGCACAGAAAACCACAACACCATGATAGATTTATACTTATTACTTTAACATACATAAAGGGAGGGAAATAGTGGTTGTCCTGAAAGGCTCTTAGAAATACCGTCACCGGTAAGTCTAACCAAGTCTTTCTCTACTCGCCTTTCAGGACAACCTTGGAGAGGATAAACAAGTAACTTACCCTAGGGTGGGACTACTGCCTGCAGCACTTTTCTGCCAAAGGCCTGATCTGCGGCAGACAATAGGTCCAACCTGTAGTGTCTTAAGAACGTAGAATAGTTGGACCAGGTGGCGGCCTTGCAAATCTGTTCAGGTGTAGCACCTGCTCTTTCAGCCCAAGAAACTGCAGTTGATCTTGTAGAATGTGGTAGAATGCCTAAGGGAGGCGTTACCCCTTTGGCTTTGTAAGCTTCCATAATTGTGCGTTTAAGCCACCTTGCTAGCGTACTTTTGGACGCTTTTTCTCCTTTACGAGGTCCTGAAAAAACTATAAACAGTGCATTTGTTTTTCTAAACTCTCTAGTGACTGAGAGGTATTGCTCAAGACACCTTTTAACATCCAAAGTGTGAAACGCTTCTTCTCCAGCGTTAGAGGGATTCAAAGAAAAAGTGGGTAAAACAATTTCCTGTGAACGATGAAAATTTGATGCCACCTTTGGGAGGAAAGCAGGATCTGTCTGAAGAACTACTCGATCCGAAAAAATTCTTAAAAAAGGTTCAGTAATAGCTAGTGCTTGTAGCTCGCTAACTCGCCTTGCTGAAGTTATTGCCACCAAAAAAAACAGTTTTCAGAACTAATTTTTTTTAAAGAAATATTTACTAAAGGTTCAAACGGAGCCCCTGTTAGACCTTGCAAGACAACCGATAAGTCCCAACTTGGAAAATTTTTAAGAGTCACTGGTCTGTTTCTTGATAGTGCCCTGAAAAATCAGAAAATTAACGGTTCTCTAGACAGCGTTTTTTCGAAATAAACAGAAAGGGCTGCTACTTGCGTTTTTAGCATACTAGCTGCCAGACCCTTCTCCATTCCCTCATGGAGAAACTCTAGAACTGAGACTATGCTTTTGACTTGGAAATCCTTGGCAGAACACTAAGAATTAAATACTTTCCAGACCTTCCTGTAAATAGATCTGGTTACTTCCTTCCTACTGGACAATTAAGTTTTCACTACCGTGTCAGATAAACCCTTGTCCTTTAGAATGTCCTCTTCAGAAACCAGGCGCACAGATGTAGTCTGTCTGTTTCTGGGTGACACACTGAGTCCTGCGTTAGAAGGTCTTTTCTGGCTGGTAGTCTCCACGGGGGTTCTACAGCTAGATTTAACACTGTTGCAAACCAAGGCCTTTTTGGCCAGAAGGGAGCAATTAGAAATCAGGCTGGTCTTCTCTTCCCTGAATTTCCTCAATAACAGCGGAATTAGAGGAAAGGGGGGAAACGCATAGCACAGATGGTAATCCCAAGAATGGGCTAGAGCATCTATGCCCAACGCTTGATCCCCTCTGTGTAGGGAAAAGAATTATTGGACCTTGGTATTCTGTTGACTGGCAAAGAGGTCCACCTGAGGAAGACCCCACTTTATGGTGATCATATTGAACACTTCTTGATTTAGGCTCCATTCCGCTTCTACAACTCTCCTCCTGCTCAGTAGGTCTGCAAGTTTTGAGTCCCTTTTAAGTGAACTGCTGACAGGGAAGTTAAATTTATTTCCGCCCAAGATAATAGCTGGTTGGCAAGTTCCATCAGACCTTGACTCCTGGTCCCTCCCTGTTTGGTCACAAAGGCCACTGCTGTTGTATTGTCTGATAATACTTGTACATGATGACCCTTTAGTAGCTGTTGGAAAGCCAAGAGTCCCATCAAAATGGCCTTTAGTTCTTGCCAATTTGATGACCTCCTTGCTTCCCCCTTGGACCAAGACCCTTGTGCCGTCTGTCCGTCCAGGTGGGCCCCCCATCCCCAAGAACTTGCATCCATCGTCAGACGCTTGTCCAAAGGAAGGACTCACGAGAGACCCTTTGATAGATCGGCTTGATCTCTCCACCACCAAAGGGACCTTTTTACATTTGATGTTGGCTTGAAAAGTTTTTCCAGGGACTCCTGATGGGACCAGACTTGTAGGATATTTCTCTGTAGAGGCCTGGAGTGCAGCCTTGCCCATTGTACAGCAGGAATTTAAGCTGTAAGCTGGCCTAAAACTGCCATAGCTGTCCTTACTGATATTGCTAGATTTGTCTGGATCTGGCATATCGAGGAATTGATTTTTTCCCGAGGGAGAAATACTCTCTGAAGGACTGAGTTGATGTTGTAACCAAGGTACCTTGTCTCCTGTGAGGGGGTCTAGGTTTGACTTCTCCAGATTCAATAACCAGACGAGGCTCTTGAGATGTGATTGTGAGATCTGGAGATCTGTCATCAACTGCTCTCTTGAATCTGCGAAAAACAGGAGATCGTCCAAGTAAGGAACAACCGAGACCCCCCTCAGTTTCAGAGGCTCCAAGGCTTCCGCCATCACTTTCGTAAATATCCTGGGGGAGGATGATAGACCGAACGGTAAAG